>NW_027069543.1:905572-945141 GCF_002906115.3 Quercus suber
AAAAAAAAAAAAAAAAAACAGATTTACTATAACTTTAAGAATTGTATTATCTTTCTGAAATAATAGTTTAGTTCATAGTTCATCTCTTTGGACACCAATTTAATCAAGATCTAAGTGTGTTTTTGTACTTATTCATACTTTAAATCCTTACTAGCCATTATTTAATTCACAAATAGTCCAGCTCTTTCACCCACTCTTTACAAATTCATTGTATTGGGCTCGTTGGGCTCACATCCCATCTATTTTGGGCTTGGGCTACAAATTGTGACCCTACACATATAATTTAACATTTTGAATAAAGGTACTAAAATGATCATTCAAAGTCTAGAAGGCCAGACTTTGTCAAGGCAGAATGAGTGTTTAACACATTCCCATTTTGTAACCTAGCCTCCAAACCATTGGCCTTGGTTCGTAGAATAGTTCTTTATTTATTTATTGGTAGATTGTATTTAGGACCAAAGCCTTGTAATGACATTCTACCAAATTGTATTTGTACATTTAATTAATGAAACTTGAGGTATTTTAGATATGTAAATTGTATATTGTAGTTTTTCTTATTTTTTGTAATAAAAAATAGGATGAATTGCAAATTACACTCCTAAAGTTTGTGAATGATTGGATTTTACATCCTAAAGTTTCAGAATATAGATTTTACCTCCATGAAATTTGGTGATATTTGGATTTTACACCCTAACGTTTCAGAATTTGAATTTTACTCTCTATATTTTAGAAGTGTTTGGATTTTACTCCCTAAAGTTTTGGAGTGTTTAGATTTTACACTCTAAAGTTTCAGAATTTGGTGGTGTAAAATCCAAACAACCCTAAACTTTAGGGGGTAAAATCCATGTTCTAAATCGTCAGGGTGTAAAATTCAAACACCTCAAACTTCAAGGAGGTAAATTCCAAATTCTAAAACTTTAGGATGTAAAATTCAATCACCCCCAAACTTTAGGGGTGTAATTTGCAATTTATCCTAAAAAATAAGTGGCAACTCTAAATAACCCCAAAAGAGAGGTGCTAATTCATTTCTCTTTTGATCGAGACCACCCCAAAAATTTCGGTCTCTCACAACCAACCTACAGTTGGACCTTTGCTTCAATACCTAATTGAACTTGATATTGTAGTAGCATTCTTTCCTTTGTTTTTATAAATTTCTGATCTGTGACTAACTCCAGCAACTTAATTGATTGTTATTGGCTGCAAAGTTCTTCACTTAATAAACGATAAAGATCAGAAAGCATTTGGTTATAAAATCCTAAGGCGCACAAAATGCAGTAGCTTCTTACAGAGAATATGAGTTCTAGGTCTCTATTTTTGTGTATGAAGACTTTTAAAATAAGCCTTATATATAACTAAGGTTGTAAGAAAAGAAACCCTAATCATCCAAGTCATCATGGGCTGAATTTCAGATCTGGAAATTTTGAAATCGTAAATCTCGATGGATTGAGCTTATGTCAAGCTTCTCCATTAATCTTTGATAGCAGCATCCGTGGAGCTTGTGTCAAGACTTAATGAAACAACTTTTTTTCACTTATTTCTTAGATCAACTTTTATGTCTTTAGTGATAGCACTTGATATGTTTGAACAACATACTCCTTGATACATTAAACTCAACTTAGATCTACCCAATTACAATTAAAGTGCTTTTTGTCAAAAGATTAGCCAATTACATAGAAAATATGACCCTAACAATCTCCCTCTTGCGCAATTCATGACAAACCACAAGCATAATTATGAGAGAAGTATAAAACAACAATCTTCATAACTATTACACAAAAAGTACATATGTCTAACTAATACTATACGGTCCATGAATCAAAGCCTAACCCAAGATCAAGGCCCATGTAAGGTAGACCCACCCGAGTTATACCGAACGTTGCCAAAAGGCCTAAACCGACCATCAGCAATACCGAACTATAATGAAAGGCCCAAACAGGGCATAGCCCAAACTGATCACCACAAGATATCACTAAAGGTGTGATATAATGCCTTGGAAAAATCCACCTCCTGAACACGAATCTAGACGCTGGCGCAAGTTCCGATGGAGTCATTTCAGGAGTGTGCAGTGGGTCCCACCTAATTAGGAATATTAAGCAGAGAGGGGCCTACCTGAAAGGGAAGACCACCCTTCATGATGGCAAGCTCTTTACGCAATTCTGTACACACTTTCTCGTTTAATTTACACAATTTTGTACATTCAACGTATCTTCAGAATTCAAATTTTTTGCAAATCCAGATAATTCATACATCTAATGTACACAATTTCTCGTTGAATTCCTGCAATTCTGGATATTTAAATTTTCTGCAAATCCAAACAATCAGTACATCTAATGTATACAATTTCCCTTTCAATTTATACAATTCTGTATATTCAATGTATCCGCAGAAACCAAATTTTCTACAAATCCAGACAATTCGTATATCTAATGTACACAATTTCCCGTTGAATATACGCAATTTTTTATATTCAAATTTTCTGCAAATTCAAACAATCCGTACATCTAATGTACCCAGTTTCTCGTTAAATTTACGCAATTCTATACATTCAACATATCCGCAGAATTTAAATTTTCTACAAATCTAGACAATTTATACATCTAATGTACACAATTTATTATTGAATTCACACAATTCTAAAAATTCAATTTTTCTGCAAATCCTGACAATCCGTACATTTAATGTACAAAATTTCCCGCTAATTTTACACAATTTTGTACATTCAACATATTCGCAGAATTCAAATTTTCTACAAATTCAGACAATCTGTACATCTAATATACTAATTTCCCGTTGAATTTATACAATTCTGTATATTCAATGTATTTGCAAAATTCAAATTTTCTACAAATTCAGACGATCCATACATCTAATGTACACAATTTCCGGTTGAATTTACACAATTCTACATATTCAAATTTTCTACAAATCCAAACAATCCAAACATCTAATGTATCCAATTTCCCGTTAAATTTAAGCAATTCTAGATATTTAAATTTTCTACAAATCAGACAATTCGTACATAATTTTCCATTGCATTTATGCAATTTTGTACATTCAACGTATTCATAAAATTCAGATTTTCTGCAAATCTAGAAAATTCGTACATATAATATACACAATTTCCTATTGAATTTACACAATTCTGGATATTCAAAATTTCTGTAAATCCAGACAATTCATACATTTAATGTACACAATTTGCCATTTAATTTACACAATTCTGTACATTCAACGTATTTTCAAAATTCTAATTTTCTACAAATCCAAATAATTCATAAATCTAATGTACACAATTTCTCATTGAATTTATACAATTCTGGATATTTAAATTTTTTGCAAATCCAGACTATTTATACATCTAATGTACACAATTTCCCATTAAATTTATGCAATTTTGTGTATTCAACGTATCCGCAGAATTCAAATTTGCCACAAATCTAGACAATCTGTACATCTAATGTACACAACTTCGTGTTGAATTTATGCAATTTTGGATATTCAAAATTTTTGCAAATCTAGACAATTTGTATATCTAATGTACACAATTTCTCGTTGGATTTACACAATTCTGTACATTTAATGTATTCGCAGAATTCAAATTTTCTATAAATCCAAAAAATTCGTACATATATTATACATAATTTCTCATTGAATTTACGCAATTCTAAATATTCAATTTTTTTGTAAATCTAAACAATTCATACATCTAATGTACACAATTTTCCGTTTAATTTACACAACTTTTTTATTTTTTTTTATTTTTTTTATATTTCTGGGGAGTGGGTAAGTTTTTGGCAGAAATACTATTTTCGTCCTTACATTTTCATCCTATTCCCACTTTGATCCCCATTTTTTTTTACCGATTTTAGTCCCTAAAATAAAAAACTTTTCCATTTTGGTTCCTACCGTTATCTCACTAATGGAAAAAAGCCTATGTGGCAAACGGTGTGCACTGTTGGCACACAGAATGCTGACGTGGCTATTAAAATAATTACAAAAAATGTAATTTCACATTTAAAATTGCCACATCAGCATATAAATTTTTTAAAAATAATACTAAATAAAAATAATTAAAAACAGAATTAAAAACAAAAAATCACATGAATTGAGATTTGAGTGGATTTTGAACAAGAACACAAGCCCAAAAATTTTAAAACCCAAAAAATAATACTTGCACATATATATTACCAATTACATGTTGGATTCCAAGAAATAGGTAGTCTCCTCCTCTTAGTTACCAAGCCCCAGTGTCTTCATGATGGGGTATGCTTCTCTTTTCTAGATTTAGTTTTCCCCTATGTGGTCTTGGGCTATCCTAAATCCACTGGTGGTAATTAGATTATCCTTTGAAGTTCTCGAAATGGAGTTTTTTATCCAAATCTAATTTGGAGCAATCCAAATCTAAGTTTTTTCAACCCAAAAATGTTGGATCTTAAGCATGAGTCCTAAGCAATAGGTAGTCTCCTCCTCCTAGCTACCAAGCCCTAGTGTCTTCATGATAGGGTATGCATCCCTTTCCTAGACTTGGTTTTCCCCTATGCGGTCTTGGACCAGCCTAAATCTGCTAGTGGTAATTGGACTGTCCTTTAAAGTCTTCGAAAGGGAGTTTTCTATCCAAATCTGACTCAGACCCATCCAAATCTAAGCTTCTTCAACACAAAAATGTTGGATCTTAAGCATGAGTACCAAGCAATAGGTAGTCTCCTCCTCTTAGCTACCAAGCACCGGTGTCTTCATGATGGGATATGCTTCTCTTTCCTAAATTTGGTTTTCCCCTAAGTGGTCTTGGTGTCTTTAAGTTGGATCAAATTTTGATGCCATTTCTTGAAAATATAGGAATTGTTTCCAAATTTTAATGTTATTTCTCCTTAGATCTTGGTTTGATTTTTGCTGTACTTTTTATTTGAGAGCTTGATATCTTCCAAAATGTACTCTATGTATTTTTTTTCCTGTATTTAATTTATTTAGCAATGAAATTTCATCATTTTCTCTCCAAAAAAGAAAGAGAACTTTTGGATCAACTATGATACTCAACATGTCATTTTCTACTGCTTAATTAAAATATATTTCATTTTATTCTATCCCTAATCATACTTTTTGTTACCTCGTTAAATAATATTATCATTTTCAACTAATTCTACTTGTGTTATTTTAGGATTTTCATTATTCTATTATAATCTAATCAAGTATTGGCTTATTTAAGGCATTAAACTTTCCTATCTGAGCTATTATTTTTTTCTCATCAAAATACTAGTGTATTATTCTTTTCTTCTCCTAAAAGTATTCTTGCTCTCCCTTGTATTTTTCTCTTACTTGATGGGTATTCTTGTTAAATCGATTAAGGAAAGGGGCTATTAAAAGGTTGTTCTTGAACCTCTATGCATGGAAGTGCATTCAAAATTAAGGTTGATTGTAGTCTAATCCTGAGGGTTATTTGGCCTTAGAACTAATTTGCACCAAGTTTTTCGCAAGGTGTATCATGTCAACCTTTAAGGGCAACACATGACAAAATTGGCCTTTGCCCCTTTCGCGCAAAAAATCGGAAAATTCTTAGGTCCTCCTAGAGCATGGAGAAATGGTGCTCGCTCCTCTCACATTCATGGTGGACCCTACCATGAATTTAATGAGCGGACCCCTTCATAAATGTGAGAGAAGAGAGCACTATTCTTTATACTCCGGGAGTATCTAAGAATTACTCCAAAAAATCTAGCATTTTGCCCCATTTCCTAAACTAATTAGGGAAATGCCCCTCTTTTGAAACTTGATTTTCTCAAAATTGAGTTTAAAAAAAAAAAAAATGTAACCCTATAGTGGCGTTTTAAGGAGTCTATTGTGACGTTTTAAGGACTTATAGTGGCGTTTTGGAACTCGAGTTCTATGCAAGTTTTTTTTTTTTTCCTTTTTTACCTATAACTCAAGTTCCAAAATGCTACTATAGGCTCCTTAAAAAGTCACTATAGGCTCCTTAAAACGCCACTATAAGGCTTAACTCGATTTTGAGAAAATCAAGTTTCAAAAGAGGAGCATTTCCCTAATTAGTTTGGGAAAGGGGGCAAAATGCTAGATTTTTTGCGCAAAAGGGGCAAATGCCAATTTTGACCGGGCAACACATTCTTGTAATTGTGTAACACTATAAAAACCTTCTTAAACTCATTTAACTTTTTGTTTTTGTTGTTAATAATTCAGATTGCACTTGCTTTGGATTAAGAGATTGTTCATTCACTAAAATATTTCCATGAATTGCATTTTGTAATTGAAATCGAGAATAAAGTAGAGAATGCCAATTGTCAATACCGCGTTGGTAGCTACATGTGTGCTCGTTTTTTTCAATGAAAAGCCAACATTTTTAAAAGGCACAAAATATATACAGAGATTTAAAAGAAGATGTAAACCAATAAACATAAAGAAACAACAATGTGCTTAAAATTTAGCTCATTTTTCGTCCAAATAAGGATTTAGTCCAAGTTGCTTCCTTGTCCTCCCCACAAACAAGTCCTCAGATTTGATTTTACCAGGAATGTACCCACCGATTGTAATTAGTGGAAACTGTGCCACCCCATCTTTCCTCCCAAGTGAGACAATTACCATTTCCCAACCAGGCTTATAAGTAGCCATCTTGCTCTCACTTTCTCCATTCATCAGTAACTTCAAGTTCTTGGCAGTTACATGAGCATGTTTCTGTGCCACATACCCTTGTTTGATCTCCTGCTTAGTAAACCATAGCTAATCAGACATCTTAGAAGTCAGTACACACACACACACGCGCATATATATATATATATATATATTTCCTTCTAAAATATAAGTCCATAGATAATAAAACAAACATAGAATAATACATCCGCGGCTGTGTGGCACTTGCTCACCAAACCAAATAAACATTAGATTATGTGAGGCTATTCGTCTAGCTGAAAATGACCTTCATTGTTACTTAATCAAGAAGCCAGGGGACTGATAACTAAACTGTAGTCAAACTTGTTTGGTATACACATGGGAGTGGAAGTTCCACATTGGAGGAAGAATAAGGAAGGGCTTAAGCTTTTGAAAGGTCTCAACTAGAATCTCCTCAATGTGTTATTCCCCTAACAAGTGGTACTAGAGCCAATTGATGAGCATGTAGGGTTGACATATGGTTCCCATAAAGATAGTCATACAAGAGCCTCCTGTATGGATGAAGCATGGTGAAGTAATAAGATCCCATAGGCATATCAAGGCTTCAAATGGAATATCCCGAAGTGTTACCTCTGTAATAAAATGTTGATTTTCTATAATGTAGAGGAACTGTTTTGAGGTTGTAGTCTATAAGAACAACAGAAGCTTCTCTAACTAGCTCGGACAAAATTACATACTGATTTACTGATGCATGGCAACATGAGTTTATATGGAGTTCAAAAGTCTGCCAGTAGCACAACCTATCAAGACGATTAAAGCAGATAGATGGATTTGCCTTCACCTCATTAACGAAATTAAAATAAGATAAGAAGAAAGCAACATAAGAGGTGTATGTCTGAACTAAACTAATCTAACCTTGGGAGATTCATACTCCTTCCAATAGCATTAGTGGTGCTGAGAATTAATTTGGTCTTAATCCAGTTATTCTTTTGGTACTAACCTGACTGAAGCAAGAGTCTGAGTCTCAAGCTCACATTGATTTATTGACTCATCAAGCAGATAGCCACTTTTGAAAAAAATTATTTGAATTCTGTGTAAAAAACTGATAATCTTATTTAAAGTATTATGTGAATATAAATGCCCCTCTAATCGTAAAGTCACAATTTATCGTAAGATATGTCATTCTTATCTATTATAAGTACAGTAAGAGATTAAATGTCATTTTTTTATTTGTCATTTGTATCTTGCGACCTTTTTTGTTGATATTTTGATAGTTATAACAAGAGAGGGGGATTTGAACCCTAGACGTCTCTATTGAAAATACTAAAAAATACTAGTTGAGTTACAAGATTCTTGACTATATTCTTGCCACTTATAAAAGAGTACTTTCAATGTAATTTTCAAATAAACTTTGTAAATAACCATTAAAAATTAAATACACACTTAATCACATAATGGATCTTAAACTTAATAGATGCCAACAAAACCACTTGCACACCCTTGGTGCGATGGTCACTCCACAAATATAAGTGTTTGTGGGGTATGAGGGTAAGGACTATAATTCAAGTCTTTAGAAGAAAGCTTCACACACATATATACATTAAACTCTCTGCATGAAACCCATAAAACACATACACCATATGCCCTCCATTTCAACAAATGAGTTGCTTAAGTAGCATTTATGTTTGGTTTCATTTACAAATATTTTAAAATTGCAGCCAAACTAAATGTCAGGGAAAGGATCAGATAAACTTACTTTAATATCGGTGATATCTCCTACTGCAAAGATATTTTTATGACCTCTGATCCTCAAGTTTTGATCAACCACTAGCTTTCCATGTATATTCAGGCTATTCTGCAAAATGCTTTCATTAAGCCAAGATGAACCTATCGGCTTCCCCGTACACACAAAATGGCAATCAGCTTTTATAGTTTCTCCAGAAGAGGTTTGAACAACGCCACCAGACAAATGGTTCAGATTGATGGATTGATCCAAGATCACATCAACTTTCTTTGCAGTCAACCAATTCATTGCCATTTGGGAAGCCTTGGAGCCAATATATTCTAGCAATCTTGGCCCCCGGTGCACCAGTATCAACTTCTTATCTGGAAAAACAAAAGAAATTTCACCAGCAAGTTCCACACCAGTTGGACCCCCTCCAACAATCAAAACTGTATTACCAGACTTTATCTTTTCAAAATCTGTACCATGAAAAGAGAATAGTGGCAGATTAGATTCACGGAAAAATTTGCACCTTCCATCATGTACCAGAAGTATATTATCATGTAAATAGTCTATACAAACAAAACAGTAATAGAATATTCTTACTTATGATGTGTCATAGTGTGTTCACCTGCCTTGTACTCATTGAGCCTCTCTGCTCTAGTTTTGGGAGCAGATTCCAAGTGACCTGTTGCAATCACAACATAATCATATGCAACCTTTTGGCCATCTTCAGTCGTGACTTCTGTGTCTGTAATGTTAGTTGCTGAAGATGCAATAATCTGAACTTTGGGAAGATAATCAATGTGATTAATCACTGATCTTTCAGCAAATGATGGCTCCACCATTGACCTCAAGCTTGCCCATGGGATGTCATAGTACTCCTTCCTGATGTCATTCGCACATCTTTAACACCCAATTTGGATATCATATGCAAAAACAAGTCCATAATAACTCCTAGGATTTGAGAACCACTTTCTCAGCTTCCAGTATTTAGTTTTTGTTTTTCAACATCATTGTTATTAAGAAATAACATGAAAGAAAGAAAAACAACTAGTTTGAGATTATTCAACTTCAAGATAATTCTACCTATTCATCAACTCTAGTACTTTTTAAAATTACTTCACAATCTTGTATTTTCGCATCATTTGATTGTGATCATAACAAAACAAATTCCCAAAATTTCCGTTCATGACCCATTCACAAGCTACATTTTCCAAATCCCAAGTCCATCATTAGCAAAAATTTTAAGGATAGAACGGGCTGATTCAAATGAAAAATAAATCACATGACATATTAAATTATTTAAACAAATAACGTGATTATATAATAGGTCATGTGATCAAAAATATACTAGTCATTTGGATCTCCATGCACTATATTGGAGGAACTTTCCTTCATACCAGTTTACAAGAATTTCTATCCTTCTTTCTTCTGAAATTAGACGCCAAATGTAATTAAAAAGAAAAAGATGACTTCACAATTGCATTTCAATTTATTTATTGCAATATAATTGAAGAAAATTAAACTTTCATTGTTGTGAACAAGGGTATTTTGGGATTTGCACAGGATAGCATTAAATATAAACATTGTTGTAAATCTAATTTCTCATAAATAGTAAACTAGTAGCAGCTCCTTTGGATGTAGTCATGTTGCCAAACTAGGTAAAATCTATGTGTTGATCATTATCTTCTTTAATCTTGCTTAAATTTGATTATTCACAATACTGTTTTTTTTATCCCAAACACACGTAATTTATTTCATTTGCAAACAGGTAGCAGCAACTAACAGGGATACAAAGAACACACAACTCTGATTGAAGGCTTACTGATCGATGAGGACAACATCTGCCACAGACTGGAGAGAATAAGCCACAATGGAGCCACCAACTCCACCACCAATCACAACCACCCTCATCTTCTTCTTCTCTTCTCCAGATTTTGCCATTCCACTCTGCAAGCCCACTTTTGGTTTGAACAAAGAACAAAACCACGAGAAGATAGCCATTATTTTAAGTACTTTGCTGGGGTGTTTTTGCAATTTTCAGCACCATTGAAGACAAATGAAAACCAAGACAAGGTGCAAAAACCAAGTGTCCAAAGTTGTTCTCCTAGGAGAAAAAACAGAGAAAGTTTGCGGACACACAAATTTTTATAACTACTGTGCACCACATATTGTTAGTGATACATAAAAAAAGAGTGATGTGAATGATGTACGCATATGAAAACCAGCAAAACCTAACTGTTGTAACAAATGTTGTGACATTTTTTTTGTCTGTTACGTTGCTCAAAGAAATATGTTACTTGCCGGTTCATGTCAGCTGTGTCAACTGTCGAAGGCTTCTAGAGTATTTAGTAACTGTGTGACATTGCGATACGGTCTGGCATTTCCTTATTCGGCTACGAAACAAATTAACTACCAAAGTTTTGTTTTGAGAATAAATTAACTGCCAAAGTTGAAAGTACCAATCACCTAGCAGATTACTTTTTCTTTGTTTTTAGTTTGGGAATGTTAACAATCACCGCGCGTAGTGCTTGTTAAGATTTTTTAACGTGAATCTTACATAATAAAAAAATAAAATAAATAAATAAAAAGACATAAAAATACATATAAAATTGAAAAAAATGACATAAAGTTGAAAAAAAAGACAAAAAGTTGTCAAAAAAAGTCAAAAAAATTGTTATTAAAGTGCCCATTATATATATATATATATATATATAGGAAATGGTAACAAGCATTGTGCAGTGCTTGTTAAAGTTCCCTAATGTGGGTCATACACTCATATATTATAAAAAAAAAAAAAAAAAGAGATAAATAAAAGAAAAATACATAAAAGTACTTATAAAATAAAATAAAAATGACATAAAGCTATAAAAAAAAAAAAAAGATGCTACTGTAGCTAAATCTAAAAAAAAAAAATTGGCTTTTCCCATATAGCCTTCCGGTTGTGGATCAATTTTTGGGCATGTATGCCAAATGTACGTTATATTTGGCATATAGCAGGCTCATTGCTGATGCTCTTATAGGGGACATCCGAGCTGCTGCTTCAAACTTTACAGATTGCCTTTTTTCCCATGTGCGACGCAAAGGCAATAGTGTAGTAGAAAAGTTGGAAAAAAAAGCTAGGCACCTTATGACCCTTCCTTTCTGGTTGGAGGATATCCCAAATGATATTTCTCCCTTTGTTTTGTATGACAGAAGTTTTCTGTCCAGCTAAATGAAATTTACATCTTATTCCTCAAAAAAAAAAACAAACAAACAAACTTTTATAATATATGTGGGTTCTAGTTAACTTAACTGATAAAATATCTAATAATTAAATAAGAGATCTGGGGTTCAATCCCCACCTATACCAAAAACTGATTAGTGTCTTAGTCTGATGATAAAAAACTATAATCAAAAGTGGACGTCATAAGTTATGAAACTCTCATAAAAAAAACTTTTATAATATATATTGTAGATTTATTAGTTATTTTTTTATGGGTAATTACATTTTTTGTCCTTATGCTATACATAATATTTTAATTTGATCCTTAACTTTTTCAATTGTGTCAATTTAGTCCCTAACTTTTCAATACCATGTCAATTTAGTCACTGCCATTATCTTTTAGATGAAAATTGATGATGTGTCCAATGGCCAAAATAAAAAATTAGCTTCCCTTGATGTAAGAATAAACTAAAATTTTAGTTTGATTGTTTGCCATGTCAGCAATTTTCATCTAAGATATAACGGCAAAGACTAAATTAACACGACACTAAGAGTGTCTTTGGTATGAGCTTATAAGTAGCTCTTAGCTTTTTTTTAGCTTTTATATATATCTTTTTAAAACCCTACTTTTTCCCACATTTTCTCACATTTTCCAAAAAAAAATTTAAGGTACTACTTTAGCACACTTTCAATAAAAAAGTTTTCAGTTTCAACTAAATAAACTGTTCTCAAATGGACTCTAAAAGGTTAAGGACCAAATTAACATAATTGAAAGGTTAAAAACTAAATTGAAATATAGTACTATAAAAGATAAGTACCAAATATGTAGTTTACTATTTTTTATTAACCAGGGTTAAACTTTTGTAAAGAAATTTTAGAATAACTTAAAATATTTCATTACTAATATAAATAACAAGGAACATAAAAGAAGAAGAGTATTTTTTTTTCTTCGCATTTAGGATGAATTGTGATTCTTTCAAACCTCAGAAAGATTTGTTTTTATTAAATCTGCTATCCAGCTATAACCCAGCCTTTTAAAATGATTAAACCCGAATATGGACCTAACAGTGGCCACCCAGTTCCTGACGCTTTATTCCTTAATTAATTTTTTTTTTTTTTTAGAAACAAACACAAAAAAAATAAAATAAAATAAAAAGAGGTTCTAACATAAAGTTACATCACGACTTCACTCAAAAGGACAATAAAATTTAATTGTAAATTAGTTAAAGAAGCTAGTCTGCCCTGTCTCAGTTACAGGATAAGCCTCAAACCAGTGTGCCGGCACACTGGTTTGAGGCCTATTTAATTATGGGAAATGTTAAAAAATATCCTAAGATTTATGAATTATTTTTAAAAATATTTTATAAAAAAAATAATGGCGAAAACATGTCCTTTTCTTTCTCTCTTTTGAGATAAGGTCCTTAATTCTTTATTCATACGCAACCTCAAACCTTTATCTATTAATTTGGGCCATTGTAAAGGATTTCTTCTTAGAATACTTGGCGTGTATGGGAGGTAGAAACTGTATACACCCAGGAAAGAAACACAAAAGCTAACTCTCCATGTGGTATAAAATATTTTATACGTAAATCACTAATTATGTAAAACTTAAAGCCCTTGGGTTTTCTCAGCAAATAAATAAATAAATAAAAAGCCTTTAGGGTTTTTTTTTTTTTTTTAATACAAAATGACCAATGTGGTATTATTTTATGTGAAAATGCAACTCTAAATACGGACACATGGGTAAATTAGATGAAGATTATTGCATAGCTTTCCATATATATAAAAAAAAAAAAAAAAAATACTAATACTAATTTATGGGTATCATATTCACTCCCTTTATCCAATTGTTCAACACTCCACAACAGACTTAACCTTTTATCGTCATCATCCAAGCCAAGGCATCCAATCCCATCAACTCCAAGCGATATTGGCCCCCCAACCCACATTCCACATCCTCCACCACAACTCCACTGAAAAATGATAAAAATCTTGGAAGGTAATTAGCCTGAGGCTCCTATATATAAACTCCCATACATCCCCCACTTCGAGTCTTCGAGATAGGAAACAAACGCTCTGATACAACAACATTTTGAGCGTTATTGGGTTTTCATAAATTCCTATCTTAAGCATTGGAGAAACTTAAGCAGACACCACACTAGTGGCCTCTAATAGTTTGTTTCATTCT
Source organism: Quercus suber (assembly GCF_002906115.3). NCBI lineage: Eukaryota > Viridiplantae > Streptophyta > Magnoliopsida > Fagales > Fagaceae > Quercus > Quercus suber. The sequence continues at coordinate 919,304 of NW_027069543.1, forward strand.
TGCAACATCACTAATAAATATTTAAATCAATAAATTTAAAAATTACATTTTATTTTGTGTTAAAATTTTAAATTGACTAGCTCTATCATCTTTTTTTTTTTTAATTAATTCTAAAAATAGTAAATAATAAAGGATTTGGATCACCTTCCCTACTCACAAAATATCTTTACCAATTTTACTTTTTGACTTCAACTTATTTTATTAAATCGATAAGATTGACATTTTTTTTTTCAATTCTTAATTTCAATAATTGAAAGTAATTACATCAAGTGCAATACCATGTGAGAGTAAAATTGGAGTAATACTACATGATAATTCCAAAGGAATTCTGATAGATTCAAAGGAATTCTAAGGAATCAATGGGCTGGAAAATCTCCGGATGTTCTTGATCTAGTAAAGTGAGTCCTGAGAAAACAAAGAAAATCAGCAGAGAAGACCGGTGGTAGCCGGCCTTTAATTCTCCGATGGTAAAGTTAGAAAACTGGAGGATAGGAAAGCTCTCAATGCTTAACGTTTCTAAAATTCTCTACCAGAAAAAGAAAGAAGGGTCCCCCTTTACCTCTGCACAGAAAGGCCTTTATATAGCAGTAGAAATCAGTTACTTCTGCTAATCGTTGTAGAGTTTGGAGGATTCAGAGGGTAACTTCCTTAACTGCCATAGAGGTTACCTCTTCAGAAACTGCGTTGAGACTCGAGCGATACAGCTTTTGGTTGAAAGGGTGTTTAGTTTAGCTTTGTGAATTGACCTCGTCCGTCATTAATGAAGGACGAGGTCTAGCTCTTTATTAACCTATCTCGTCCGTCACTACTGAAGGACGAGATACGCAGCCCGCTCGTCCTACAATGGACGAGCGTGCAGGGGTAATGGTGGTAATGGAGGGACGAGGGTGTTGAACACAGCTCTGAGTACTGATGTGGACGACCATAAGGACGAGTATTTGAACTTGGATGTTTTCTGGCACCATCAGTTGCCCCCCTTGTCCATGTGTCGTCCATAGATGTGTAATTTATTCTGGACGCATGACCCCCCATTTTAAATAATCAAAGGCGCCACATGTCACGATGTAATTGGTGATTTGTTTCGTCGGTTCATTTTTTCGAGACGTATGCCACGTGTCGATGCCTGATTGGTTGTGTCGTTTAATATGCTCAGGTCAACATCTATAAATAGTGGAATGCCCCCATTACCCTCTTACTTCTGAGATTTTTCCTCCTTGACATCCCTCGTTTAGAGCCTCGTCTAAGACTTCCCGCGTCCATAGTTTCAGTACGTCCTAGATCCAGGTAATCCCTCTTTCCTCGTCTTTTTAGGTTTTCTTAAAAAATTTCCTTTTTAGACAATGTCAGGAATCACCATTTCCTCGTCTAGTGATAGTACAGTAAGAGCCATAGACGAGTATTACGACGGAAGCAGTAATAGCTCTAGTAATACTAGTAGTAGTAGCAGTAGGGGAAACACTACCGACGAGGAATACGTCTCAGGGGTCCCTGGGGTTCCTTTAGAAGAAATTCAAGAACAACTTAGGAAAACTGTAGGGTCCCAGGTAGGTACCTCGTCTTCTATCCCTCCGTCTAACCCTTTGGACGAGACTGAGGTAACCGTATATAGCTGCGCTGTAGATATTCCCTCGAAGACGGACGAGGAAAGGTTAAACAACCTTAAGGAGTGGTACCAAATCCCAGACGAGTTTAATCCTAGATTACCCGTCCGTGGAGAGTGGTGCTGCAATCCTCATTTTGGAATAGGTGTATACGAGGCCTACCTTCTTGGGGGCCTTAGATTTCCTTTAAATTCTTTTACAAGAGAACTGTTATTTAGGTTAGGTTTAGGGGTGTGTCAGTTCAACCCTAATGCATGGAGGTTAATTGTCTCTATGCAAATTTTGTGGAGAGAAGTGTTTGGAGGAGATCGTCCTATCACTGTGGACGAGTTCCTCTACTGCTACAAACCCTCCGAGATTCATCAATCTCCTGGCTTTTACCAATTCACTGCCAGGAGTAAAGACTGTAGATTGGTGAGATCCTTGGCCTCGTCTGACAGGAAGTGGAAGACGGAGTTTTTCTTCGTTTCTGGATTTTGGGCTGGAAATCCTTCAGACGTTGGCCGGGATTCTTTTGGTCATTTCAGTGGGGACTTAGGAAACCTTCGTCCTGAGGGTAAGTCCCTTAGCTTCTCATTCCTTTTTACTTGCTTTTCACTTAACTTATTTAACGTTGATTTATTTCATTGCAGCTGTTGGACGACCTACTTTAAGCAAGTTGCACCGTGACCGCGTCCACAGGGCTCGTCTATACGCGGACAGGGATTTCCACACTTTAGTCTCTCTCAGACGACTTGCAAAGTGGGGTTTTGGTCCTCAACCTTCTGACGTTGCCCTTGCACACGAAATTACAGTTAGAAAAAGTAAGTAAATGTTTCTCGTGCTCCTTAGATTTATTATTTTCATTTTTCTAAGTAAATCCTCCTCGTCTCTTCACAGGAATGGCAACTATGAGGGGCAACAAAGGAAAAGAAGTTGGTGAGGGGAATCGTCCTGAGATCGATCGCCAAGTTCGTCCTACTGCTGGGGAGAAGAGAAAAACTATCTCTAAAAATTTAGATCTGGAGAACCTCCCCAGCAGGCGAGGTAAAAAGGTGAAGCATGGCTCGTCCCAGGTGACTAAGCCCACCCCGTCCTCTCAGCAGCCTACCAGAGTTTACGAGGTTGACTCGTCTACTCCCGTGGAGTCTACTCCATCCAAGACTCCTCCATCCAAGACTGCACCTTCCTCGTCTCAACCATCCCAGGGGGCCCCTTCCAATATCATTGAAAACGAAGACTTGGCCTGGGAGCGCTTCAAAAGTGCAGTGACGGACGAGGACATCAATGTTTGCTATGACATGTCCTTGAAGGACTTCGAACACTCTGGTGTTCATGACCTCCTCAAGGTAAGAAATTCTTATCCTCGTCTTGACCAGATGTACGTCTTTCTTATTTTCCTTTCAGTTTAATCTAAACCTGTTTTGTTGAATTCCCTCAGGGCATGTCCAAGTTCATAGCTGCGTCCAGACAGGCCACTGGGTTGGACAAGACGAGGATTTTACTGGAGACGAGGATACGGGAGTTGAAGGAGGAGGCTAAACAATGGGCTGAGGCAGCTGCCAAGACGACCGAGGAGGCTAAGGGGCTCCAAGCTTTGGTTGAAGAGTTGAAGGCCAATGCTGCAGAGAAGGATGCTCGTCTTGAGGATCTACAACGAAGGACCGACGAGCAGAGCATTCTTCTCTCCAGAGCCAAGGAAGATGCTGTGGCTGAATTTAAGGCGTCCAAGCAATATACAGACGCCTTAGACACCAACTATGCTGCAGGGTTCGAAGACTTCAGGATAGATGCTGCTGAGAGATTTCCTGATGTGGACTTTAGTTCAATTATGCTTAATTTGAACCCTGCCACCACCAGCTCTCTCCTTGGCCTTGACTCTGAGGACGCCAACATAGAGGACGATGCCACAACCCAGCCTCAGGACGGCCCCAATCCAGATGCCTCCACTTAGAAGATGGATTAAGGACTTAGTTGTTTGTTTTTGCTTCTTCTTTTTTTTTTTTTTTGAAGAAAATATATGTAACTTAAGCACATTTAACTCGTCCATGTTTAAGGACGAATGTTGATAAAACAGTTAAAAAGGGTGTTTAGGACTTTTCCAGTCCGCCCTTAAAAACAATTATGCACTGTTTATTTTATGGACGAGATTTTATATTTCATAATTATTTTGTTTTACTCGTCTATGTCTCATGCACAATCTCAAGTCATTTTCATTGGAATTTTCATTTGTGACTTAACCATGCAAAAATGATAACAAAACTTCACTTGAAATGGCTTCCAAGTGAGAAGGCACTATTCGTCCTTAGACTTGCCCGTGTTTTGATCTCGTCCATAAGATACTTCCTTGAAGTGATTTAGGGACGTTCAAAACGCCCTTGTTGACTCTCGTCCATGATGTAGTCAGGTTTATTTTATATCCTCACTTTATGGACGAGCGTTCCTTAGACTGATTTAATTAAACTGCTCTATCTCGTCCTTAGCTTTGGACGAGAGCGCTTTATTTCATCCTTGGAGAATTTAATTTGATGAGTCAGCTCTGCCCCGTCCTTAAATTTGGACGAGGGCGCTTCATCCCATCATTGGAAAATTGAGATCACATCTCCGCGTCCAGAGAATTTTCTCGTTTTGAGCTTTTTAGCTTTTTCCAAGTCGTCATGAACAAAAGCAATGCTTGAATCATGGATTTATACAATACTATGTACATTCCACAAATATTGTTCACAATACATTATTTACAGACGAGACATGTTCCATGAAACTAATGCCTGCCTTGAAAGAAAAACAAACACAAACCAAACCATAGACTAAACCATAAATTGTCTTTAATCATAACAACAAGACAAAATAAATAAACAGCCTTTTATGTAGAATAGTTTGTAGTATTTAGACGCGTTCGAAGTCATGTTCATCTTCGCTTGCGTTTTATTGATAGTACTTCCTCAGGTGCTCCACATTCCAAGGATGCTCTAACTTCCTCCCATCCAGTGCTTCCAAGTAGTAGGTCCCCTGTCTTTTGCAGTTGACGACTCTGTAGGGGCCTTCCCAATTTGGTCCCAACTTTCCATGAGCCGGGTTCTTTGTTGCCAAGGAGACTCTTTTCAGAACGAGATCTCCAACGTTGAAACGCCTAGGCTTCACCATTGCATCATACTGTCTAGCCATGAGGTTCTTGTACCTTGCCACCCTTTGTTCAGCATCCATCCTTATCTCGTCTATGAGATCAAGATTCAAACGGAGTTGTTCCTCGTTGTCTTTGTCTTGATACGCTGCCACTCTATGATTAGCCATGTGAACTTCTGCTGGTATAACTGCTTCTGTTCCGTAGGCTAATTTGAAAGGAGTCTCCCCTGTAGGAGTTCTTGCTGTCGTCCTGTACGCCCACAAAACACCTGGTAACTCATCTGGCCATGCCCCCTTAGCCCCCTCAAGCCGAGTCTTGATTAACTTTAGCAAGGATCGGTTGGCAACCTCTGCTTGGCCATTAGCTTGTGGGTGGGCTGGTGAGGAATAGTGGTTTTGAATTCCGAAATGCAGACAAAAATCTCTAAAAAGTGAGTTATCAAATTGTCGTCCATTGTCTGATATCAGCACCCTGGGCACTCCAAACCTGCATATAATATTCTTCCACACAAAGTTTTTGACATTCTGTTGTGTAATGTTAGCCAAGGATTCTGCCTCTACCCACTTGGTAAAATAGTCAATACCAACCACGAGGAACTTCATTTGTCTCACGCCTAGTGGGAATGGTCCCAGAATATCCAATCCCCATTGTGCAAATGGCCAGGGGGCCGTCATTGGAGTTAAATATTCTGATGGTTGTCTGGGGACATTGCTGAATCTTTGGCATTGGTCGCAAACTTTGACGTAGGCCTTAGCATCAGCTTGCATGCTAGGCCAGTAATATCCTGCACGGACGATCTTGTGGACGAGTGATCTGGCTCCTGAGTGATTGCCACACGCTCCTTCATGGATTTCCCTTATTACGTAGTTTGCTTCGTCTGGTTCCAGACATCTAAGGTAAGGCTGGGAAAAACCCCTTTTGTATAGAACCTCGTCCATTAGAACGTACCTGGCTGCCTTTACCCTTAGCTTTTTTGCCTCGTCCTTTTCTTCTGGGAGTCGTCCATCTTTCAGGTACGACACGATTGGAGTCATCCAACTCATCTTGCCTTGCACTTGTTGTACTTCTGGAATGTCTACACTCGGCATATATTGAATTTCATCTACCTCGTCTACAGCCTCACTCGCTGAGGCTTCTTTCGCCAGAGCGTCAGCTTCCATGTTTTCCTCCCTTGGGATTTGGACGAAGTTCACTTCTTCAAACTTCTTAGTAAGGCGCACTACTCTGTTCAGATACTTTTTCATTCGTTCTTCCTTGGCTTCAAATACACCATTCACTTGGCCTATAATTAGCTGAGAATCTCCCAGGACGAGGAGGGACTCTGCTTGGACTGATCTGGCCAATTCCAACCCTTTGAGGAGTGCTTCGTACTCGGCTTCATTATTGGTTGTCTGGTACTGCAGACGAACTCTGTGTTTTAATTTATCTCCCTCTGGAGATTGCAACACCACTCCTACTCCTCCTGCATATTGCGTAGACGAGCCATCCACATAAGCCACCCATCTGACGCTTTCCTTCTCGTCCGTATCATCACAATCCAGAGTAAACTCTGCGATGAAATCTGCCAGAGCTTGAGCTTTGATGGCATGCCTCGGTTGATACTTTAGGTCAAACTCACTGAGCTCGACGGCCCATTGGATCAAACGTCCTGCAGCCTCCAGTTTGTTCATTGCCTTCTTGAGTGGGTGATCTGTCATGACATTAATAACATGGGCCTGAAAGTAATGCCTCAGTTTCCTGGAGGCTGTTATCAATGCGAAGGCCAGTTTTTCCATCAGTGGATATCGTCCTTCTGCTCCTCTCAATGCTCTGCTAGTATAGTATACAGGCCTCTGTACCTTGTTTTCCTCCCTTACTAATGCTGAACTCACAGCATGCGGGGTGACTGCCAGATATAAATATAACTCTTCCCCTTGCACGGACGGGCTTAACAAAGGGGCCTTGGTAAGGTACGACTTCAACTCTTCAAATGCTTTCTGACACTCTTCAGTCCACTCAAATGCTTTTTTAAGAACTTTAAAAAATGGCAAGCATTTGTCCGTAGCTTTGGAGACAAATCGATTGAGGGCGGCGACCCGTCCGGTAAGTGATTGGACTTCTTTAACATTGCTCGGGGGTTTCATATTCAATATTGCTTGGATTTTATCAGGGTTTGCTTCGATTCCTCTGTAGGAGACCATAAACCCCAGGAATTTTCCTGATGATACTCCAAAAGCACATTTACTAGGGTTTAACTTCATATGGTAGTGCCTCAATGTATTGAATGTCTCCTTCAAGTCGTCCAGATGCCTTTGTTCGTCCTGAGTCTTTACTAACATGTCGTCTATATAGACTTCCATATTCCGCCCGATCTGCGGACGAAACATAAGATTGACCAACCGTTGGTATGTTGCCCCAGCATTTTTCAAACCGAAAGGCATCACTTCGTAACAAAATAATCCTTGACTGGTGATGAAGGATGTCTTCTCTTGATCTGCCTCGTCCATCCGAATCTGATTATACCCCGAGAAAGCGTCTAAGAAACTGAGTAATTTGTGTCCCGCAGTAGAATCTACTAGCTGATCAATGCGTGGTAACGGATAACTATCCTTTGGGCAAGCCCTGTTTAGGTCAGTGAAATCAACACACATTCTCCAGTTGCCATTCGCCTTTTTAACCATAACTACGTTAGCCAACCACTCAGGATAGTATACCTCTCGAATGAACTTCGCCGCAATCAGCTTTTGAACTTCTTCCTTAACAGCATTATCTCTTTCTGGAGCAAACACCCTCTTCTTTTGCCGCACTGGTTTCATCGAAGGGCATATACTTAGACGGTGGGTAATGACACTGGGATCTATGCCCGGCATATCTTCGTGACTCCATGCAAACACGTCCCTGTTTCTTCTCAAAAAACAAATGAGATCTTTCTTGATACCTGCTTCCAAATCTGCCCCAATCCTGGTACACCTCTCCGGGTTATTGTCGTCTAAAGAAACATCTTCCAACGCTTCAATAGGTTCTGCTACAACTTTCTTTTCTTCAATAGTCATCGTTTGTATTTGCTCGTCCATAGCCAACATGGCCAGATAACACTCTCTTGCCGTTAGCTGGTCTCCCTGTACTTGGCCTATTCCATGCTCCGTTGGGAACTTGACTGACAAGTGGTATGTAGATGTTATGGCCTTCCACCTATTCAGAGTTGGCCTTCCAATTATGGCGTTGTAAGAGGACGAACAATCAACCACAAGGAAATTCACCTCCTTGGTAACTTGCTGCGGATATGCCCCCACTGTCACTGGTAGCGAAACGCTGCCCACAGGTTGTATCTTCATTCCACCAAACCCCACTATAGAGGAGCTTACTTGTTGCAGCTGGTCTCGTCCTAACCTCATTTGCTGAAAGGCTGGATAATACAAAATATCTGCCGAACTCCCGTTGTCTATCAACACCCTTCTAGTCTTGTAGTCAGCAATGAGGAGAGTAATGACGATAGCATCATCATGAGGGTGGTGGATTTTCTCTGCATCCTCGTCTGTGAAGGTAATCGTCTGCTCGTCCGTAGCTTTCTCACTTGGTAATCGTCCGGAGCGTTGGACGTTTTGTACTGCTTTCAAATACGCCTTCTTTGACTTGGACGACTGTCCTGTAGGACTTCCTCCCAGGATGATCCTTATTTCTCCAAGCGGTGGTCGCGATGTTTCCTCTACCTTAGCTTTCAACTTCTCATCCTTGTGGTCTCGTCCAAGGAAGTTCCTCAACTTTCCTTGCCTGATGAGATTTTCAATTTGCTGCTTCAAATCAAAACATTCATCTGTATCATGTCCGTGATCCCTATGGAATCGACAATACTTGTTTCGATTACGTTTGTTAGGATCCCCCTTCATCTTCTCTGGCCACTTCAAGGAAGGTTCGTCTTTAATCTGCATTAGGACTTGCTCAAGTGGCACATTCAGAGGGGTATACTGTTGACTTCGTGCTGAAGGGCCCGCTTTCTTTTCTCGATCTCTCTTATCTTCCGTCCGTCCCCTCTTAGGACGAGGACCTTGTTCTGACTGACGCGTTGTGTTGGTTTCAACTTTCTCAACTCTCTTCCTCTTCTTGGCTATGATAGCGTCCTCTGCATTCATGAAGTTCTGGGCTGAATGGACTAGCTCAGCCATAGTTTGAGATGCCTGCTCATACAACTTATGTATAAATAGATCAGAATGTACGCCATTATAAAATGCTGCCAGGAGAAGTTTATCATCCACCTCGTCCACCGCCAAGGCATCCCTGTTGAAACGCGTGATGAAAGACCGCAAACTCTCATTCTCCCCTTGCTCTATGGTTAGCAAACTGGACGAAGAACGTTGTGCCTTTGCCCTCCAATGAAATTGTTAACAAACGACTTGCTCAGCTCCTCGAAGGACACCACTGTATTAGGAGGTATTTTGCTAAACCACACCCGTGCTGGTCCTTTCAAAGTAGTAGGAAAAGCTCTGCACATTATTTCGTCTGGAACTCCTTGGAGATGCATAGTAGTTTTAAAGGTGGCAATATGGTCAAAAGGATCTCTCGTCCCGTCATAAGAATCTAAAGGAGGCATCTTGAACTTAGGTGGCAAGGGATGGGCATTGACGGACGCCACGAAGGGGGAATCAGTTCTGTGGACCAAGTCTTCCACAGGGTTTGTTTTCCTCATATTTTCCCTCATTTCGTCCATTACCCTTCTCATTTGATCCATTTCTCTTTCCAAGTGAGGTACCCTCCGTGAAACGGTACCTCTCGATTGATTGTCAGTCTCAACATTCCTTTCCTCCTCTTGACTCTGAGCCTGTTCTCCAGCGTTCCGTTCATGAGGCTGTTTTCTTAACTCAAGTTGCCTAACCAACTCTTGGTTTTGACGAGTTAGTTCTGCCATAGCGGCAGCCATGGATTGCACATGTTGAAATGAGGGTGGTTGCAGGGTAGGTGCTGACTGACGGTCTCGGTGAGGGTTACTAGAAGCGTCCCGACTATGTTGAGGGCCTGGACTCGTTGCTCTAGATCTTGTCCGAACCATTTCAACCCTTGATTGGAGAAAGAGACTATAGAACCCAACAAAGACAAGTCCCCACAGACGGCACCAACTGATAATTCCAAAGGAATTCTGATAGATTCAAAGGAATTCTAAGGAATCAATGGGCTGGAAAATCTCCGGATGTTCTTGATCTAGTAAAGTGAGTCCTGAGAAAACAAAGAAAATCAGCAGAGAAGACCGGTGGTAGCCGGCCTTTAATTCTCCGATGGTAAAGTTAGAAAACTGGAGGATAAGAAAGCTCTCAATGCTTAACATTTCTAAAATTCTCTACCAGAAAAAGAAAGAAGGGTCCCCCTTTACCTCCGCACAGAAAGGCCTTTATATAGCAGTAGAAATCAGTTACTTCTGCTAATCGTTGTAGAGTTTGGAGGATTCAGAGGGTAACTTCCTTAACTGCCACAAAGGTTACCTCTTCAGAAACTGCGTTGAGACTCGAGCGATACAGCTTTTGGTTGAAAGGGTGTTTAGTTTAGCTTTGTGAATTGACCTCGTCCGTCATTAATGAAGGACGAGGTCTAGCTCTTTATTAAACTATCTCGTCCGTCACTACTGAAGGACGAGATACGCAGCCCGCTCGTCCTACAATGGACGAGCGTGCAGGGGTAATGGTGGTAATGGAGGGACGAGGGTGTTGAACACAGCTCTGAGTACTGATGTGGACGACCATAAGGACGAGTATTTGAACTTGGATGTTTTCTGGCACCATCACTACACATGCAAAAATAATTCTTTTTTTTCACATTAGTTTTTTATTTTATTATTTTTTTTTATACAAGATAAAATTCTACTTTAACCTTGTAGGGACTCAATTTGAATTGAGTGTTGGGTCTTCAGCCCAATAAGCCCAAACAATAAATTTATAGAGAGTGGGTTGACAGGCTTAGGTGCTGGCCGTCGATCACCATGCACAAAATTTTCTTATAAAAAATGCTAAGTGTTTCCTTACAAATGGGGGAATGCTCCTCGGCCTGTGGCCGAGGAGGCCTCAATGTTCTCTCTTTCTGTTCCCCCCCCTCTTTGCTTTACTAGCTTTTCTTTTATAGTTTTCATCTTCCTATCTCCTGCTTCCATCTGTTGATCGTCTATTCGCTTTTCTTCTGGTTGTCCGTCCCATTAGAGGCCTTATCGGCACTCAAGTGGCTCACTCTAACCAATGTTATCCTGCCAAGGGGTTACCTCCCCATTAATGCGGCCAGGAGGGTTAGTTGAGTGCATTAAATGCGAGAGTGACAGCTTACTTTGGGGTTAGCCTCTCCCCAAAATCACCTTTGTCAGGCCGAGGACAAGGTATCCTCGGCGTAGATTTAGGAAAATAGGCTCTCCCCCTCTCTCTCAAAAATAGCTTGTGCTCCTCGGCATGGGCCTTGGGCCTGCTATATGATGGGCCGAGGTTATCAGGCCTACGGGCCCCACAATAGCCCCTCAAAACTCTGCTGCACGTTCCCAAATCAGTTCTGTGGACCAAGTCTTCCACAGGGTTTGTTTTCCTCATGTTTTCCCTCATTTCGTCCATTACCCTTCTCATTTGATCCATTTCTCTTTCCAAGTGAGGTACCCTCCGTGAAACGGTACCTCTCGATTGATTGTCAGTCTCAACATTCCTTTCCTCCTCTTGACTCTCTACCTGTTCTCCAGCGTTTCGTTCATGAGGCTGTTTTCTTAACTCAAGTTGCCTAACCAACTCTTGGTTTTGACGAGTTAGTTCCGCCATAGCGGCAGCCATGGATTGCACATGTTGAAATGAGGGCGGTTGCATGGTAGGTGCTGATTGACGGTCTCGGTGAGGGTTACTAGAAGCGTCCCGACTATGTTGAGGGCCTGGACTCGTTGCTCTAGATCTTGTCCGAACCATTTCAACCCTTGATTGGAGAAAGAGACTATAGAACTCAACAAAGATAAGTCCCCACAGACGGCGCCAACTGATAATTCCAAAGGAATTCTGATAGATTCAAAGGAATTCTAAGGAGTCAATGGGCTGGAAAATCTTCGGATGTTCTTGATCTAGTAAGGTGAGTCCTGAGAAAACAAAGAAAATCAGCAGAGAAGACCGGTGGTAGCCGGCCTTTGATTCTCCGATGGTAAAGTTAGAAAACTGGAGGATAGGAAAGCTTTCAGTGCTTAACGTTTCTAAAATTCTCTCCCGGAAAAAGAAAGAAGATCCCCTTACCTCTGCACAGAAAGGCCTTTATATAGCAGTAGAGATCAGTTACTTCTGCTAATCGTTGTAGAGTTTGGAGGATTCAGAGGGTAACTTCCTTAACTGCCACAAGGGTTATCTCTTCAGAAACTGCGTTGAGACTTGAGCGATACAGCTTTTGGTTGAAAGGGTGCTTAGTCTAGCTGTGAATTGACCTCGTCCGTCATTAATGAAGGACGAGGTCTAGCTCTTTATTAACCCATCTCGTCCATCACTACTGAAGGACGAGATATGCAGCCCGCTCGTCCTACAATGGACGAGCGTGCATGGGTATTGGTGGTAATGGAGGGACGAGGGTATTGAACACAGCTATGAGCACTGATGTGGACGACCATAAGGACGAGTGTTTGAACTTGGATGTTTTCTGGCACCATCAGAAAGTTTGGACACATTCATCCTAAATATTACAAGCTTCAAGCTACTAAGAGAGCAAACAAACCAAAGGTGCCTGTGCCTCAAGCACAAGATCCTATGGCACTTATTGGTGAATTGGTAAAGGCGTTGAACCTTTATTCTAATTCTGGAGTTGGAAATCACTCGAATGTGAATAAGAACTTCAATGCTCATAGTGCATCTAAAAGATCTTGAATGCAAAAGACTCGATCTAATTGAGTCTTTCTGACATGGTCTTTGTCCTTCATTGCTCATTCCTCTGTGACCATTGTTCTTTGGTATTTGTGGTTTTGTATTTTTTTTTTCTAGGACTTGCATTGCATTACATTCATGTATTTCATTTTAGGATTTATTTGTTTTCTCTTTTTTAATTAAATTTTTTTTTTTAAAAAAAAAAAAAAAAAGAAAAGGAGAAAGCAAAAATATGTTTGACATTATTTTTCTTAGTTTTTGAAAACAAGGTTGGTCAATTTATTTACACATAACATGTCTTATGTACCTTGTTTAGCTTTGATAAGCTTATTATTGCATTTAACTAGTTGAAACTTTGTAGTGTATGTTGTGTGGGAAAGATGTTTATGGTGTTTATCACTGTGTCTTAATCTTGAAGTCACATATTGTTTGACTGTCGGACTTGATTCTTTTGAGAAAGACATAAATAACCATCTCACCACTGTTCACTAGCCAATCATGAACACCTTAGTGCATATCATAAGATTTTATGCTCGAAAAAGTGTAGCACATGCACAAAAAGAACATAAGGTGTAGCCTCAGTTTAATTGCTTAATGCTTAAAATTGGTGTATACTATTAGGCTTGATGTCAATTCACATAATTAAGAGGCTAAATTCAAGAAACTTACATGATTGCAAACTTATGTTTTAGGAGATGTGAGAGTTATATGATTTAACTCTTTAGGTGATAGTTTCTTTTAAATTCTGTGTGATGAATTTTGTAGACTTTGTGATTGAATTCTATTCACATATCACCTCACATATATCTTATGCTCTTGCTAGTTTGCACACTATACACGAGCTACTCTTTGCTAAACACTGTACATGTTATTGTGTGTGTTTTTTTGTTTAACCAACCAAGTTTGAAAATATCGTGAGAATTATGCAAAATATTGTTTTTGCCTGAGAAATTAAAGGAAGAACTGGCTGAACCTTTCTTTGGAGAAACTGGGATTAAAAATTTGGGTTTTTGAAAAAGCATTCCAGTTCATCTCATACTCATGCATAGTGTTTCATTGAATTTAATGCTTTGAGGAGTTATTTTTCAAAAATTGGTTTGAGTTTTTCAAAACTGTAATTTTTCTCAAAATACTGTGATCCGCTGCCTGTTTCGATCGATTCATTCTATTTTTCGATCGATCGAAAATATTTAAAATTCCTTTTAAAAATTTCGGAGTGATTCGATCGATTGAAAGTAATTTTCGATCAATCAAAAGTCGTGAATCAGCTTTTTAAAAACAGTGTTCTTTGACTGATTCACTTACCTTTTCAAAAGTTTTTTTCAAACTTTCTTTTCTCTCTCCGACAAGGCAAGGATCTACAACGATTTTTTGTCATTTTCCTCCAAAATTTTTGCAAGATTTCTCTTTCCTCAAGCCGATAAGTCTCTTTTGCCCCTCATTTTTGAGTTTATTTGCATATTTCATGCATTTTTCATGCATTCTCTCTCTAATTTTTGGACCTCTCTATTTTTGGGATATTTGTTGTTTCAAGCCCAATTTTGTGCAATTGATCAATGGGTTTTTGTGGGGACATGCCATAAACATGATTTTGATAGTTTAATTTGATCAATTTTGGGTTTTGTAAGAAATTGAAATTTCTAGGGTTTGTGTTTAGTTCCGAATTGGGGATTTTGTTCAATTAGGTTGAAATTGATGAAATTGGCTTGTTGATTGGATGTAATTAGGCATTATAATATATGTGTTATGTTTTGTAATGCTTAATTCATCCATGTGCTTCAAAATTTTTCAAGTGGTTTTCAAATTTTTGGGTTTTTTAGTTAGAAACTCTATGCTCAGGCGAATTTTGTGCAATTGAACTTAAAATTGAACTTTGTTTATTGCATTAGTACATGCATCATGCCATTTTAACTGTTCATGCATCATATATATTTTTGCTCTATATTTTTTGTGCTAACTTGCAGTCTGCCCTTGGTTTTTTTTTTTTTTTTTTTTTTTTTTTTTTTTTTTTTTTTTTTTTTTTTTTTTTTTTTGTCTCTGTCCTTTCCTTAGCATCATGCTTAGGAAGACTAGAGCTCGTAGGTATATCCCCTCACCTACTCCTTCCCCTCCATCTTTTGACCAAGAGAAATTTCCTAGTGAGAAAAACCAGGAAATCTTTGAGAAGCTGAACCTTAGGCGTAAGATTTGGTTTGAGCGATCTGTCGTTCTAGATGAGTTAGATCCTGCCATTAGGACAAACTTAGAGCGTAGGGGCTGGTTACCCTTGGTGGATATTTCTGATCCTCCTCCACCTGCTACCTTGATCCGAGAGTTCTTCTCGAACATCTCGATCCGCGTCTATGATTCCAACACTTTAGTAAAGAGTTGGATACGAGGCATAGAGTACACCATTACTCCTACAGTAGTGGCTGATGCTCTAGGGGTACCTTTAGTCCAGCACCCTGTCTACCCTTATGATGAGTCTCCAGTTTTGAGTGATGTCATGTCTTACATCACTGGGTCATCTATCCAGTGGGGTTCTGATCCTAGGATCACCACTGCTGAACTTTCTGAGCTACACTATCTTTTCTTTAGAATAGCGTGTCATTGTTTTTGGCCCATTTCTCATCTGCACATCATTCCTCTCTAGAGGTGTGTATTCTTGTACGCTCTAGTTACTGATGCTCCTATCAATTTTTCCCATTTGTTCCTTCGTTCTTTGAACGAAGTGTATAGGAGTTCATCTTCTTCTCATGCCCTAGTTCATCCTATTTTTATCCATAGGATTCTTCTTTATTTAGGTCTAGAGGATTTCCCTTCCTCGGAGCCTGTGCATGTCATTGGTCCTATAGGTGCGTCTTTTCTTAGACAGAGGGCTGCTCATCTTCGAGTTGGCTCTAAACACCCTAGGTCTTAGCCTTTTGGGTCCGCATCTCCTCCCTCTTCTTTTACAGGTCCTACTGGTGAGGATGTTCCTGATCCTGATGCTACTGCTGCTGTTCCTCCACCTCCATCGGATGACTTTGATATTCGTCGTACCTTGGAGACTGTCATGACCGTTCAGGTGGCTCATGGTCAGCTTTTGGTGGGCCTTTTTGATGAGATCCGTGCATTGCAAGCTGATCTGGTGCATCTTCGTACACCCTCACCACCTCCTTTTAATGATAAATTGTGATTGCTCTTTGGCATTCCATCACAAAAAGGGGGAGTAGAGTTTTGTAGAGAAGTTTTGTAGTTAGGGGGAGATTTTTTGTTTTTTTTTGTTTTGAGGAGTTAGTGGAGTTGTTAGATTGTATTTAGGAGCTTCATCTTGTATATCATTCTTTTTGGGGATATTCATGTTAGGGGGAGTAACATTGATAGATATACATGATTTTATTTGATTCCTGTTTCTTTGGATTCACTGTTTTTTTATTTATATTCTATGAGTTATTCATTGATACATGTCTTTATTATGTGTTGTGTGGATCACACAAGAATGTTATACCTGTTTATATACTATTTTCTGTCACACATGCGTTTATGCGTTTGTTGAGTATTTTAGGAATATACAAGTTGATTCAATTGAGCTACTGTCTACACTTGCAACTGATGGATAGTAGTTAGGATTGAATTTTAGTCTTTATGAGCATTATTTTTGTAAAGGGTTTTTTAATTGTAAACTTTGAGCTTATTGTTTGTGTTTTGTCACGGATTGCCAAAGGGGGAGTTTGTTAGGTTCTAAAGATTTAGAAATTTATGTATTTAGAACTCTAATTTGTATTGTTGGCAAACCATGATCAAAACAGGTTATTTAGTCTTGTTTAGACTTGCCCAAAGTTGGGTCTTTCATGTAAAGTTGGAATCGAGAAGCTGCAGATGCATTTGTGCATTTCAGTCTGGCTCGATCGATCGAAGGAAAGACTCGATCGATCGAATCTCGGGCAGAATGTTTTTCTGCATAATTTTCCAGCTTAGCCCTAACTCATTAAACGTTTTGGATTTCTGTTTTTACCCTAGGTATATAAAGAAAAACCCTAGCCATGTTTTTAGAGTTGCTCCAGTTGTATTGTTGCTCATACTTTTCTGTTTTGTGTAAATCTCTTATGAGATCTAGAGGAGCTTTTCTTTACACAAAGTTTAGGGTTTTCAAGGTAGAGATTACTTCAACATCTTGATGATCAACTCAGTTGCTACCATTGAAGTTTAAAGAATATCAAGCGTGGGTGCTTGTAACTGATTGAAGAATCCAAGAAAGAAGGAGTCCGTGGATTCACAACTTGCACGTGGTCGTGTCAGTAAGTTCTACTAGTGGGTAGCATTAGAAAGTCAAGCGGGGAACTTGTAAGTCCTTTTGTATGAACTTCGATTCTTTCATAGTGGATTCAGGTTTACCTTGAGGATAGCTAGGTCAAATCCTCCCCAGGTTTTTACCCTGTGGTTTCCTGGGTGATCATATCATTGTGTCTTTTATATTTCCGCTGCTTTATACTTTTGATATGATTGTATGTTTGTGATAACCTAAAATTGCTTAAATTAACTAAATTAATCACTTGGCTAATTAACTAGGTTAATCTGGTTGTTTTAAGCGGTCTAAAACCATTCACTTTCAAATACATAGTTTATATCAAGGTAATTTTAGAAAAAATCTTAAATAATCTAACTTTCATAAAGTTTGTAAGGTTTTCAACTTCATTCTTGTTAAAAAGATTTTCTATCAGTTTCCCAAATAACAAGATAAGATAAGTATCTTTAAATTTTCCAATACACCATAAAATCAATGAATTCCTTATCAAAGATCAAATAAAAAATGCTCATATTTTCCATGTCAACAATTCATGCATTTCCCCAAAATGCAATATCAAATATGATGCACTTTTCGTATATAATAATATATAATAGGGTCACAACACAACACTTTTTAGAAAAACATAGTTCCACAAATAATTTCCCAAAATGTATTTGACCCAAAAACAACGTTTATGCAACATGGTTATTTTCCAAAAATCCTATTAAAAAGCTAGTTACTTTGCAACCCGCAAAAAAGCCTAATTCTCTAAACTCCAAAAGAAATTAGCTAGAACCTAAACAATATCAAGCAAACCAATCACAATAAGCATAAAGCTTGAAATTGTATTTAGCTACAAATTGGGAATTACCAAATAAGCAATTGATTAGGCAAGCCTAGTATTTAACTTCATCAATAATGTATTCCTCTTCCAAAGTTTCTCAACAATTTAATTCACAAGGCATAAGCTCCAATTTATAAAATTAACCCATTCAATGTATTATCTCTAACATCAAAACCTCAACACTTTCTAAGTACTTCCCACAAGATTTACACCACATTAACAAGAGACCCATGATACCAAAAATCATAATATCCTCCAAGGCAAACAATTTGAATAATGAACTAGCTCCAAATAATCAATAAAAAATTATATTCATCATTTATTTCACATTAAGAAGCCAAATCTCCAAAATCTTCACCACTTAGTTACCATTGTAAAAATCATATAACCACTCATCAAATAATTCCACCAATACAACCCATACATATAAACACATGAATATCACTTCCAAAGTTCATAAATCACATGAATATCATTATCAAAACTTAGATAAAAATAAATAACCTCAAGTAAAAGTACAAAACCTACCAAAAAGATTAGAAAATTTTACCTCAAATAAAAGGGATGAAGATGCTTAGAGATTTCTAAGGTAAAAAGACTGATGCTAATGCTCTAACTCATGAGAAATTATTCACTCCTCCTCACTCTTCAAACATGAGAGATGGGTCCAAATGTAGGAAACATGGTAGGGCCTACACCTTTAATGAAAGAAGGGAGGACTTCCCTTATTGGAGTGAAAAATTTCTTCTAACTTATTGTGCCACTTATCTAGCCTTTATAGCAATTAATTTATATCAAATACTTGACTAAAAAAACATATTACAAAGTAAACCATATTTAAAATAAGATTCACGCCAATGGATGAGTTTCATGTAAAGTCAACGTTTCACTTAATTCATTGCTCGATCGTTGGTGGAAACAATAATAAGGGGAGTTTGAACAATTAATTTTTGCATCTTTTAGTCTTATTTGGTGAGAGAAATTGTACACTTCACGTAAGTGCCAAAGTTAGAGGGCCAACTATCAGGAGCCTTGTAACTCGATAGTATTGTCTGAATCTTAAAAAGGAGAACTCATGTTTGAATCCCCTATATATTATATTAAAGACAAAGTTAGAGGGTTATTTATTGAATTTGGTTGAATGAAATATCAAAATCTAACTTAGAGTTAGCTAATTGGACAATAGCTCTTTCAAAAATTTGTGTCTTTTTCTATTATTATTTTTGTAACATCCACTGTAAACGTTTTTGTATGATTTTTTTGAAAAATAAATAAATAAAAACATGGCTGTAAATAAAGCAATGAAAATAATTTTCAAGTTCCTCGTACAAATGCTATGCACTATTTGTAACATCCAACGAATACAAGTTTATCCCATTAATTTCTCAACAAAATTTGTTCAAAATCTTACAAAAGAATCAATTTACATTTGAATCAACAATGAATAATGAATCAATGAAAGAAAATAATACAAAATAATTTCAATAGTCACACCAATAAACCTATAATATCTAGTTCACAAACCTACAATCTTTCCTGATCTCACCTTGGCTTCCTGTAAGCACATCAACGTAACCCATTTTCACCATAGCTGCTGCAAACTTATAAGCCCATGTTTCACCTTGCCTTGCATTATTCTTGAATATTCCAACCGTTGAAGGGCTACTCAAAAGAGATTGATCAGAGGTCAATAAGCCATGGTGGTTCTTCAAATTTATATAGTACTTATTATCTAGCCTATTTGGTGTAAGTACATCAAGTGGTACAGTTGGATCGACATTGCCAGCATTTTGTGGACACTTGGCCTTTAAGTCTCTAGCAAATATAGGATCCATTGAAGGGTCTTGTGGATTTGTCTCACTGAAATTGTATAATCTCTTTGAGAAAGAAGAACAATGTGACCTTCCTATAGAATGTGCACCAGAAAGTGTCACCATTTCATCAAGACTAAGTCCTTTTTGCGCAAATCTCTGTTCGAGTTCCTGAGCATTGAAGGTAGGTGGTGGAAGGTTGTCAATAGGCTCATTTTTACGTGACACCCTACCATCACGGCGTCCTGATGGAACTTTGTAACTTATGCCTGCAACTTTGTAAGCACTATCCCGAGCAGCAAATGCAATAATGTCGGCACAAGAGACTGTTTGTGGGCATTGAGCTTCAAGTGCGGCCTTCGCCTCAAATATAACTTCAAAACCTCTTAAGCTTGGATTGTTGACTGGACTGTCTCTCTCTGCTGGATTTCCAGGGGTTGAATCAAGTAAGACAGAGGCATCGCAACCCTGGCATAAATAACATTGAAAATAAGATTTAACTCTAACAACTTAGTAATTATGTAGCTTATAAGGTATATTCTTTTTGCGGGAACATAAAGGAAAAGGAGAAGAGTGCAAATTTAGGTACAGATTTTAGTGAACATATAACATGTTAATTGGTGTTGCAAAGTGCTAACATACCCTGACAAAACAATCATGAAAATGCATTCTGATGAGGCCAGCAGCAAGGCCAGGGTTGCTTGATACGGCTTTGATTACAACGTTTCTCACAATGGTTTCTGCAGAAGGACAAGTTGATTGATAATAACCCACTTTGAGTGATGGCATCGACAGTGACATTGACACCATCATAGACATAGTAACAAAGAAAACCAAGCAAAATTTGATTGTTGCCATAGTTAATCTACAACCCAATAAATACAGCAATACTCTAATGTGAGTGAATAAGACTCAAGTGAAAGAGGAAAGAAAGAACAGATAAAGAAGAATATTTTAAGCAAGAAGGAGATGAAGATAAATGTTGTTGTTAGCCAAGTATTTATAGGAATGAAGTTAGTGAAGATGGGACAGGCAATTTTTCTTTGAAAACCAAAACGTGTATTTCTGCATAGAAGAAAGGCTTGAAGCTGTCTAAGTTTGAGGGTTTCCATGGTAACAAAGAGGAAACAGTCCTCTTTGGCTCACTCGAAGATCTTTCCATCCTATTATAGCCTCTTAGGTTTTGAGTGGGTAATGATGAATTTATGTTCTTTTGACTTTTAGGGATGTCAACTTGGCAATGGGGAGGGTAACAGGTAAAATAACGTATGTGTATGTGTCTAAATATATATATATATATATATATAACCAACGTGCAGGCGTCTTATGCAGACTAAGTTGGCTTAATTTTCATGACATTTTAACACCTTGATTAGGACGAGGAAATGGATGGAAGTCTGAACTGAAAGGGATAGTGGATCCCACCATTATTCTACTGTTTGAGAGTTCTTCAAGAGAGAGAGAGGAAAAAAGTTAGGGATATGATCATATTATTTTAAAGATTTCAAATAGACTAGGAAATTAGAATTAAAAAATATATATTTCTATCTTTTTCTATTCAATTATATTTTTATAAAAATCTATTTATCTCCTTTCTTGCATTCATTATGTATATGTTATGTGTGTATGTATGGTATTACAATTGATAAAATAAGTAAATAATCGAGTAATTATTCAATATTTTATATATATATATATATATATAAATAAGATAGAAATTTAACTATAGTCTAATCTAAGTATATATGTGTGTAAAGCTCCCTTCTGAAGACTTTAACTCTAGCATTTACCCTCCACACCCCACAAGTATTTATATTTATGAAGTGAATATTGTACCAAGAGTGTACAGTGATATTATTCTGTATTCTCAAAATATAATAACATGCTCCCTTCTCTCACTTAATAGCAGTGAGGTCTACTTATTAAATTTATAATTTAATCTACCATTCACATATTGCAGGAGAGAGTACTTAATAATTTCCATGATTAAGCATGACAACTAGTTAGGTCTCCCATTGACCAAGTAGCTAGCATTCTATTATCAACCGGAACTCATTTAAGATGATCATTTATATGTCATCCCAAGGAATAAGTCAATTCTCTGTTTGATGAAATGCCTTTCTCAACTTATAAACCGGTTTTATTTTGTGGACTAAGACAAAATGAATAGTTGTGAAAAGACAACTTTTATAGCTTCGTTCAACCACTCAATGTTTCTCGCACCTTCCTTCGTAATCTTTTTTTATAGTTTGGCTAGATTAAAAATATAAATAAAAGGTTACTAAGGTCACCTTTTTTATTGATTTATAATTAATATAATGTTGTTCAGTGTAAGTGTTTGAAACCAACATTTCTCAGGGCACTTGTTTTGGTATGCTAGCAGTATATCCTTTTTCCATTTTAGGAACCAACATTCAATCAACCACAACATGTCTTAGCCTTCACTAACTCATGAGAAATTATTCACTCCACTTCTCTTTTCAAACACGAGGAGTGGGTCCCAATGTGGGATTGATGGTAGGGCCTACACCTTTTGTGAAAGAAGGGAGGACTTCCCTTATTGGAGTGAAAAAATTCTTCTAATTCATTGTACCGCTTATCTAGTCTTTATAGCAATTAATTTATATAAAACATATTACAACTTTAACCATATTTAAAATGAGATTTATGTCATTTGAAAGTAAAACTTTACCAAAAAAAAAAAAAGTACTAGTTTAATGTAAAGTCAATGTTTCACATAATTAATTGCTCAATCGTTGGTGAAAACAATATTATGGGGAGTTTGAACAATTAATTTTTGCATCTTTTGGTCTTACTTGGTAAAAGAAATTGTACGCTTCACGTAAGTAAATCTATCACAATTACCAAACTAGGCTTTGACTTCATAGACTTCCTTGATCTGGATCTTGTTCTCATATGAACCACCTATTTATGCATTGATCTTCAGTACGAAAATTGAAGGTTTGGCAGCAACTTTACTCCACTGTTACTAACAATATGGATTTGATCTCTGGTAAGTGCTTGTAAAGTTAGAAAATTACAGAACCTTATAGATCTCACATAAGTAACTCTCAAGACTTAAAAAACGTGTATTAAAGTTTCCTTTTTATACCTAGCAATGTTGGACTCAAATTCTAAACATTTCGTGGGCTGTTGGGCTTGATTTAAAAATCTGCAGAATTGTAGTTCGATCGGTCAAGGCTTCTCTTCGATTGGTCGAGCTTGATAGTTTCTAAATTCTTCTTTCTGCAGCTTTTATGTTCTTGAATCTTGACTTGTATCAATTTGATTAATGTCTAAAACACTTCTAAGACACTAAGATCTTCTACTAGACATATTTTTGTTCTCGGTTTTTCCAACATATAATAAAATTAGAACCTAAACATTTATGACTAAATATTTAAAACCTAACAGGGGGTATGGCTAAGTGATAATAATATTAATTAATGGATATTTATTATAATAATAAGAAAAATTTTATAGATACACTCAATTTAACATATGCTTGGATGTACTCGTGATTAGTGCACAACAATTTCACTCTTTCATCAATTGTCAATGGTGAGCCCATATGTATGTGATGAATTTAATTACAAATAAATATTCAAATATGTTGTGAAATCATGTGTGAATTTGGGTGTCTATATATGGATTGTGATAATAATAGTTAATAGAATAATATGGTGGTTTCAACTTTCAAGGGTGTTCAATTTTGTGTGGCTAAGCCCCACAACTCGTTTGGCAATTTTTTAAGATGCTAATTCTAGTACTTGAACTCACGACATATTGCTTTTAATTAAAGGAAATTGCTATCACACTAAGGCTAGACCTCAGGTCACTTACCTGGTCATCATCATAGCAATTGTGTTATATAAACAACTTGATTGATAACATGTTTCAAAGTAACCCATTTTTAAAATGGGATTTACATAATTTGAAAGTAAAACTATATTTAAAAAAAAAGGATTTACATCATCTAAATTTAATGTTTCACATAATTCACTATTCAATGGTCAGTGGATTCAATAAAATAGGAATTCTGAACAATTAAAAGTTTCCTCTGTTGGTTTTTAGTGAATGAAATTGTATGATTCTAACGTAAGTGCCAAAGTTAGAGGGAGAACTATCAAGAGCTCGATATTATTGTCTTATTCTCCAAATAGGGAGAACTTAGGTTTGAAATCCTTCCTTTATTATATGGAGTACATAAAAGAACAGGGTAGAAAGTGAACTGCAATTTTTATATCTTGAATTTGGTTGAGTGAAAAATCAAAATCTTGAATTTAGTTGAATAACAAATCAAAATCTAATTTAGAGTCAGCTATTGGATAAAAACTCTTTCAAATAATTTTGTTCTTTGGGTTACATTCACTACACACATTTTTGTATGATTTCGGCCGCCACAACCCCCCACCCCCCCCCCCCCAAAAAAAAAAAAAAAAAAAAGAGTTGTAAATAAAGCAATGAAAAAGAGGTTGTAAAAAGAGCTATGCACATTTTGTAACATCCAACGAATACAAGTTTATCCCTTTAATTTCTCATCAAAATTTGTTCAAAAACATACAAAAGAATGAATTTACATTTGAATTAACATTGAATAATGAATTAATGTAAGAAAATAATACAAAATAATTTAGTAGTCACACCAATGAACCTATAATATCTAGTTCACAAACTACAATTTTTCCTGATCTCACCCTGACTTCCTGTAAGCACATCAAGTAACCCATTTTCACCATAGCTGCTGCAAACTTATAAGCCCATATTTCACCTTGCCTTGCATTATTCCTGACAATTCCGACCGTTGAAGGGCTACTCAAAAGAGATTGATCGAGGTCAATAAGCCATGGTGGTTCTTCAAATTTATATAGTACTTATTTTCAAGCCTATTTGGTGTAAGATACATCAAGTGGCACGGTTGGATCGACATTGCCAGCATTTTGTGGACACTTGGTCTTTAAGTCTCTAGCAAATATAGGATCCATTGAAGGGTCTTGTGGATTTGTTTCACTAAAATTGTATAATCGCTTTGAGAAAGAAGAACAATGTGACCTTCCTATAGAATGTGCACCAGAAAGTGTACCATTTCATCAAGACTAAGTCCTTTTTGCGCAAATCTCTGTTCGAGTTCCTGAGCATTGAAGGTAGCGTGGTGCTCTCATTTTACGTACTACCCTACCATAATATAATGCCTCCAACTTTGTAAGCACTATCCGAGCAGCAAATGCAATAATGTCTGCACAAGAAACTGTTTGTGGGCATTGAGCTTCAAGTGTAGCCTTGCCTCAAATATCACTTCAAAGCCTCTTAAGCTTGGATTGTTGACTGGACTATCTCTCTCCGCTGGATTTCCGGGGTTGAATCAAGTAAGACAGAGGCATCACAACCCTGGCATAAATAACATTGAAAATAAGATTAACTCTAACAGCTTAGTAATTAAGTAGCTTATAAGGTATATTCTTTTAGCGGGAAAATAAAGGAAAAGGAGAAGAGTGCAAATTTAGGTACAGATTCTAGTGAACATATAACAAGTTAGTGGTGTTGCAAAGTGCTAACATACCCTGACAAAACAGTCATGAAAATGCATTCTGATGAGGCCAGCGGCTAGGCCAGGGTTGCTTGACACGGCTTTGTTCACAGCGTTTCTCACAATGGTCTCTGCAGAAGAACAAGTTGATTGATAGTAACCCACTTTGAGTGATGGCATCGCCAGTGACATTGACACCATCATAGACATGCTAACAAGGAAAACCAAGCAAAATTTGATGCTTGTCATAGTTACTCTACAGCCCAAATATCCCGTTACTCTAAAGAGTGAATGAATAAGACTCAGAGAAAAGAGCTAAGAAAGAACTGATAATTAAAGAAGAATATTATAAGCAAGAAGGAGATGAAGATAAAGGTTGATGTTAGCCAAGTATTTATAGGAAAGAAGTTAGTGAATTGGGTCTGGCAGAAGAAAACAAAAACGTGTATTGCTGCATTAAAAAAAAAAAAAAAAAAAAAAATTGAAGCTGTCTAAGTTTGAGGGTTTCCATGTTAAGAAAGAGAAACAGTCTCTTCTTTGGCTCATTCCACAAACAGTTGCTTATTTTACAAGTTTTGGAGTGGGTGGTTAAGCGTTTATCTTCTTTGACTTTCATGGATGTCAAACTGGCAATGGCTAGGTAAAATAACTATACATATTTAATTTGCAGACCAAGTCAGTGAAATTTTCATTATCTTTTTCTTACTACTATTTTGGGTTCTTGACTTCTGGCTTTACATGACGTTTTGGTTTTTTTTTTGTCCCTATTTGGAAAGGATAGAAATAAAATCAAGAGATCCAGTAGTAAAATTTTATATTTATTGCCTTTTCATTATTTATATATATAAATATATATAATCAATTGACTGTAGAAAAAATT
>NW_027069543.1:945706-949087 GCF_002906115.3 Quercus suber
TAAGGTAAAAAAAAAAAAAAAAAAAAAAAAAAAAAAACAGTGAGGAGTCGATAGAAAAAAAAAAAGAAGCCAATAGAAGAAAAAAAAAAGAGAGTAGAAAGACCTCAGAGAGTTGGAGAAAGAAAGAGTGAGGAGCTTCTGGAATCAAGTGGAAGCAAAGAAAAAATAAAAAGGAGAGGATGTACTAATATGGGTATACGTGTGTGGTTGACAAAATGCAAGAGAAAAAAAAAAGAAAAAAAAAAAAGGGAAACGTCTGGATGAACGAAAAGGCAAAGAATAAGAAATTACCATTTAAAAATAATACCATAATATTTTTACAATATTTTCACAATAAATTTTAAGTAATTAGCTAATATTGGTGAGTAAAAATATAATTTCAGTAATGAGTTCAAATTAGAACTAGAAACAATTTTCCATATAAAATTTTGTTATGATTCTTGTGAAAGTATTACAAAAAATATTGTGAATGTAAGTTGAAAAATATAATTGTTGAGAATGAATAGAAAAAGAATAAATAAAGATTAAAGAAGAATAAATTTAATTAAAAAATAAAGATTACAAAAGTGGATAGAGAAAAGATAAATGTCACTGTTGATTATCCAAACGGTACAAAAATTTGCCTAACTTGCTAGAGATACTCTTATATATACATTGTCCTTTTTTGTAATTTACAACTCAAGACGCTACTTTTACAAATTCTAGCCAAACACTCAGCTTTTTCAAAAAACACTTTTTAACAATTTTTACCAAACACTTAGCTTTTTGAAAATACATTTTTTCATTATGCACTTTTTGAAAACTCTACTTTTTTATTATGCACTTTTACAAAAAGCCGAACCAAACTCACCCTAAGCATGCTTGACCCAGTAGCTAGCTTTTATGCATTGATGGGAACCCATTTTAATTAGGTGAAAATTTAGTTTAGCATGCTTGACCAAGTAGCTAGCTAGCATTTCTGTATAATGGGAACCCATTTTACAGTGTGCTACGTACCTATTAAAAAGGGATTTAGGTTCTTTAAATTTCTTAGGCTACTTTATCAAATAGATTTTCATAAATTTTAACAATTTTTTAATAATTTAATGGTCTAAATTTTGTCATGTTAGCATTCCATTAATAATAATCTTAATTATTTTATTTGTAACATTATTTTATTATTTTAAGAGTATTATTAGTGGATTAATGCTAACATGGCATAATTTAGACCCTTAAATCATAAAAGAGTTGTTAGGATTTAAGAAATCTATTTGTAGAGTACGTACTCTAAAAAATCTAGAAGATCTGAATCCATTAAAAAAATGATAAATATCATCTAAATTTATCCATAAATGCAGTGTGCAACCTATGGCTGTAAATATTATTTAAGATTTCTGATTTCACTCTTTCTTTCTTTCTTTCTTTCTTTTTTTTCTTTTTTCATTTTTCTTTTTTCCTTTTTCTTTTTTCTTTTGTTAAGAATCCATAGAATAAAATTTGATCTTCAGACATTTTACTATTAAGTGAATAACTGAATTAATGGATATTTATTATTATGGGGCCAGGAAATCATACAGCCACGGCCCACTCCGAGCCAGGCCCAAATGGCCCAGTCCGAGGAGGGATGATTGCCCAGGGCCAATTTGGGGAGCAAACCCTTCTTTGGATCCGCGCTGAGGATCCCCTCGTCCTCGGCATACTAAGGATAACTATAGGGGAGGGGGGACAGACCTAGAGCCAGTTGTCACCTCAGCACTTAATACGTTCACCTAACCCTTCTGGCCACATTAATGGAGATGCAACCCCCGGGTAGGGCTACATCGATTAGAGTGAACCACTTGAGCACAGATACAACCTCTGATGGGACAGGCGGTCAGAGAAGAGGCCAATGAACGATCAATAGGAAGAAGAAGAGAGTAGTATATAAGAAAGACAAGCAAAATGTTAAAGGGGGGGGGGGGGAAAGCCTCCTTGGCCATGGGCCGAAGAGCATCTCCTAGTTGTAAATTGTTCCAAGGGTTTCTTCAATAAAAGAAAAAGATGTTCAGGCTTCTAAGGGGCCGATAGGCGCCTAAACCTTCAACCCACTCTTTACAAATTTATTGTTCTGGGTTCGTTGGGCCTATAACCAATCTCTTTGGGCTTAGGCTACAGAAATCGACCTTACAATTGGCGCCGTCTATGGGAAGGATTAGTGCGCTGGCCGGCACAACAGGCAACGGTTCCAAGTAATCATTCTAGGAAAGATTGATGGTGGTCAAAAAAAAAAAAAAAAAATTCGAGACAGATGATTCAACAGCAAAGAAAGAGAACTCGATATTATTTCATAAAAAAGAAAAATTACAGATTACAATCAGAGGCTCAGGCAGGCGTGTTTCACAACTATTCCTACCAGCTAGTTCTACAATCAGAGGCCCAGGTGGACCCTACAATTCCCTAAAACTAGCTAGAGGGAAGTGTCAACCCATGCTTTTATTGGCATCAAGAGAATGAGAGAACTTGACACCAAAAGCAGGGAAGGGGGAGGGCCAGCTTGTTTCAAGGCTACCAACAACTCCTTTCTAGGAGCGGCGGAGCCTGAACAAAGTGAGGAGCAGATGCAGGGGCACCGGGACGCCTTCCCCCGTGATGTTCCCTTGATTCTCTCCACTCCTCACGAGCGTTGGCCGTCGGAGACGGCAACACTCGAGCACCGGCCATGACGTGAATTCACACATCTCCTCCGTTGGGGGTGCGCTCCGAGGAGAGACATTAGGTACTCCAACCCGCTCATGAAGGCCAGACGAATCTCCCACCGTTGGATGGATAACTCTCTCCTTGGACGTGGAGAGCACAGAGCCGCCTGGATTTAATGATGGACACGTTACGTGCTCCAAAAGCGTCAGCAACGTGCCCTTGGCAAGTGAATGGGCCCCAGCACTAACAAGGGGTGGGGGATGAGGCCGAGGATGTCAAAATCCTCCTCCCGCTCAAGGATGCGTGCAGCAAGATATTGATGGCTATTGTGGGGCCAGGAAATCATACAGTCACGGCCCACTCCGAGCCAGGCCCAAATGGCTCAGTCCGAGGAGGGATGATTGCCCAGGGCCAATTTGGGGAGCAAACCCTTCTTTGGATCCGCGCCGAGGATCCCCTCGTCCTCGGCATACTAAGGATAACTATAGGGGAGGGGGACAGACCCAGAGCCAGTTGTCACCTCAGCACTTAATACGTTCACCTAACCCTTCTGGCCGCATTAATGGGGATGCAACCCCCGGCAGGGCTACATCAATCAGAGTGAACCACTTGAGCACAGATACGACCTCCGATGGACAGGCGGCCAGAGAAGAGGCCAATAAACGATCAACAGGAAGAAGAAGAGAGTAGTATATAAGAGAGACAAGCAAATGTTAAGAGGGGGGG
>NW_027069543.1:955330-965636 GCF_002906115.3 Quercus suber
AAGGAGGGGGGGGGGGGGGGGGGGGGGGGAAAGCCTCCTCAGCCATGGGCCGAAGAGCATCTCCTAGTTGTAAATTGTTCCAAGGGTTTCTTCAATAAAAGAAAAAGATGTTCAGGCTTCTAAGGGGCCGGTCGGCGCCTAAACCTTCAACCTACTCTCTACAAATTTATTGTTCTGGGTTCGTTGGGCCTATAACCAATCTCTTTGGGCTTAGGCTACAGAAATCAACCCTACAATTATAATAATAAGAAAAAATCTATAGACAATAGACATACTCAATATACTTGGATGTCAACTTGTGATTAGCACGCAATCATTTTACTTTTTCACCAATTGTCAACAATGGACCTATGTGTAAATAATAATTTCAATTATAAGTTAATATTTAAGTGTGTTATGAAATTAAATATGAATTTGGGTATATCTATTGATAGATTGTGATAATAATATCGTTAATAGAATAATACGGTGGTTTCAAGGGTGTTCAATGTTCTATTTTGTGTGGGTTATAGTTAGCTAAGCCCACGCTCAATGGAAACAATAAATGACATTATACAGACTGTACAGTATTAGGCCTAGATTCAAGATTTCTACGAAATGACATTGACTCATTGAGCTCTCCCAAATCCCAACCCATCGATTCAGTATACTTGTAATACTCAAATCCCACTTTTTCTAATGCTAACACTTTCTCAATGGGCTACTTGGATGATTCCATCCAAGTCTCGCTAGAAGTAAGCCTAGGGTCATATGTATGTAGGCACAAGCTTGAGTTGTCTCATTAGTGACAAAATCGCAACCCGCTTGCTAAGAATTTTGCACAAAGCTCCTATTTTTGTGGAGTCTGGAATTAAGAAGTAATGATAAACAGTCTTATTCTAAATTAATTTGAGAGATTAATTTCTGTACTCGAATTTGTGATTTATTGCTTTTTATAGAAGACACCATCACACCAAGATTCGACCTAGTCATCATTTTGGTACAATTTTTCAATAATAATAATAAAAAAAAAGTTGTAAAACAATGAACAAAATTTTAAAGTTCCACACACGAATGCTATGCACATTTTGTAACATCCAGCGAATACAAGTTTATCCCATTACTTTCTCAAAAAAATTTGTTCAAAAACTTACAAAAGAATGAATTTACATTTGAATCAACATTGACTAATGAATCAATGTAAAAGAATAATACAAAATAATTTCAATAGTCATACCAATAAACCTGTAATATCTAGTTCACAAACCTACAATCTTTCCTGATCTCACCTTGACTTCCTGCAAGCAAATCAATGTAACCCATTTTCACCATAGCTGCTGCAAACTTATTAGCCCATGTTTCACCATGCCTTGCATTATTTCTGACAATTCCAACTGTAGAAGGGCTGCTCAAAAGAGATTGATCAGATGTCAATAAGCCATGGTGTTTTTTCAAATTTGTATAATACTTATTGTCAAGCCTATGTGGTGTAAGTACATCAAGTGGTACTGTTGGATCATCATTGCCACCATTTTGCGGACATTTGGTCTTTAGGTCTCTAGCAAATATGGGATCCATTGAAGGGTCTTGTGGATTTGTTTCATTGAAAGTGTATAATCGCTTTGAGAAAGACGAACAATGTGACCTTCCTATGGAATGTGCACCGGAAAGTGTCACCATTTCATCAAGACTAAGTCCTTTTTGCGCAAATCTTTGTTCGAGTTCCTGAGCATTTAAGGTAGGTGGTGGAAGGTTTAGTATAGGCTCGTTTTCACGTGAAATTCTGCCATCACGGCGTCCTGATGGAACTTTGTAATTTATGCCTCCAACTTTGTAAGCACTGTCACGAGCAGCAAAAGCAATAATGTCTGCACATGAGACTGTTTGTGGGCATTGAGCTTCAAGTGCAGCCTTTGCCTCAAATATCACTTCAAAACCTCTTAAGCTTGGCTTGTTGACTGGACTATCTCTCTCGGCTAGATTTCCAGGGGTTGAATCAAGTAGGATAGAAGCATCACAACCCTGGCATAGATAAGGTACAAAACATGATTCAGCTCTAACAACTTGGTAATTAAGTAACTTTCAAAGCATTCTTCTAGTGGCAAAAAAAGGAGGGTCTACAAATTTAGGTACATGAGTACATCTATACGTAATGATCAACTAGGTTCAATCCCCACCTCTCACTTTGGTTTTCTATTCTTCCAAGTTATATGGTTTTTTGTATTAATTATTAAGGTGATTCCATCTGTCATTTTAGGATTTTTTTTTTTTTTTTTTCATAAAGAAAATTACAGATTCTATTAAATATAACATGATTAATGGGTCTTAAAAGTGACTTTGAAAAATGCATAAGAAGCTTAACAATATATATATATATATATTAATGGGTCTTTAAAATGACTTTGAAACTTCTCTTTTCGATGAATAATTACTTTAAACATGCACAATGAGAAGCTTAAGAAAAATGGCAAATTAACAGATTCTATATAACATATAACAGAGTTCATTGGTGTTGCAAAGAGCTAACATACCCTGACAAAACAATCATGGAAATGCATTCTGATGATGCCAGCTGCTAGGCCAGGGTTCCTTGACACTGCTTTGTTCACAGTGTTTCTCACAATGGCCTCTCAGAAGGACAAGTTGATTGATAGTAACCCACTTTGAGTGATGGCATTGCCAATGAGCTGACACCATTATAGACATAGTAACAAAGAAAGCCAAGTAAATTTCGATGGTTGGCATAGTTACTCTACAACCCAAATAACCCAATACTGTAATGAATGAATGAATAAGAGACGAGCAAAGAAAGAACTTAGATGAAAGTTGAAAGAGGAATATTATGAGCAAGTTGGAGATTGAGATAAAGGTTGATGTTAACCAAGTATATATAGGCAAGAATATATATAGTAAAGATGAGTGTGGCAGTTTTACTTTGTAAACAAAAACGTGTATAGCTGCATAGAAGAAAAGCTTGAAGCTGTCTAAGTTTGAGGGTTTCCATGGTAACTAAGGGGAAACAGTCATTGGCTCACTTCAACAGTTGCTTATTTTACAAGATTTTCCATCCTATTAGCCTATCAGGTTTTGGAGTGGGTGGTTAAGCGTGTATCTTCTTTGACTTTCATGGATGTCAAACTGGCAATGGCTAGATAAAATAACCTACATACCCTTCAAACATACAAATTATGCAGACTAGGTCAGTGAGCTTAATTTTCATCTTATTGGGGTTCTAGTTTAACCATGATATAAATAAAATACAACAAATTCAATCGTACAATAGTAGAATTTATATTTTAAAGTATTTNATTGGCATTGCCTAATAGGTTTAGTCACTTGAGTTGAAATTCTTATTTCATTAGAACAGGATTAGTTTTGCTGAAGGGAGAGTCAATGAGTTAAGGCATATTGCTGTCTCAATCAAACTGTAAAGACAAACTAGTTGTGCATATTGCTTCAAAAATTTTCAAATTCGACTATTGAACATCATTTAGAGTATGAGAGTTTGTTTAGAACCTTTAAACAGATTGTTTAACCTAAATTATTAACCAAGTGATTACTTAGATTAAATTTCAATTTTAGGTTAAATACAGATAAATCATATCATGCAAATATGCGGAAAAGTAAATAACACCACGATATGATTCCCCAAGAAAACCAATGAAATTAACCCGTTTCAAGGTAAAAACCTGGGGAGGATTTGACCTAATTATCCTCAAGGTAAACCAAATCCACTATAAGAAAAATCAAAGTTTTTACAAAATATTTAACCCTAAATCTAATACTACCTCATGTAGTAACTTATTAACATGACCACGTGCAAGCTCCAAATCTACAGACTCCTTCTTTTCTTGGATTAACAGCAACACAAGCACACCCTTGCTTGTAACTTTAACACTCCACTCAAAACTTTCAGATTACCATTAGTAGTTGATCTTGAAAGTAGCAACTAGTTCTACCAATCCTTGATTGTAGTTTAAGCTCCGGTAGAATCTTATGTAGTTAGAAGGTACAAAACCTCTCAAATCTCACAAAGAGTAACACACAAATCTTCAAAAGTCTCCAAAACATAGCTAGAGTTTTCTTTTTATATGTGTATAAGTTTAAGTAAAACCCTAAACGTTTTTATATTGAATGGACTGAAATAACCTTCTGCAGAAAAACCTTATTTGCGATTTTCAATCGGTCGGGTCTATTTCTCAATCGGTCAAGAATTACTGAACTTGAATTTTCTTTTCCAAAATCAGCTGGACTTTGCAATCTTGAAACACACTTATTTAAGCATACTCTAAGCACTTAGACTAGACTAGTTTTGCTCTCGGTTTGCCAACGCTTTACAACCATGATTCTAAACATTTAATTTAAATCTTTAGAACCTAACAGAGTATAAACACCAAAATTTCAACAACCATGGTTTTAAAGCAACAAATCTAAGGCGTTTTTAAAGGCTCAATTAAGAGATTGACATTATATGCATGCAACGTTGAAGCCCTTTTGGAAATCAACAAGTATATTCTTTCATATATATAAATATATATATATATATACATATATATATATATTGAAAGAATTATCTTCTTACAAAAACAAGAAACTTTCACAAAGTAAATTTACACTTGAATCAACAATGAAACAATGAAAAAAATGAACATTAGAGTACAGACATTTCCCCACCCTGCACGCCAAAGTACACAAAATAATCTAATTGACAACCCTGCAATTCTTCCTGACCTCACCCTGCCTTCCTGTGAGAACATCAATGGAACCCATTTTCACCATAGCTGCTGCAAACTTGTTAGCCCAAGCTGCATCATTTCTTGCATGGTTCCTCACAATCCCCACCGTTGTGGGGCTGCTCAAAAGAGTTTGATCGGAGGTCAACAAGCCATGGTGATTCATCAAATCTTTGTAGTACTTATTATCAAGTTTGTTTGGTGTAAGAACATCCAGTGGCACTGTAGGATCACCGCCATTTCCAGAACTTAATTGTGGGGGACACTTAGCTTTCAAGTCTCTAGCAAATTTGGGGTCCATTGAAGGGTCTTGTGGATGTGTTGCATTGAAAGTGTATAGCCGCTTTGAGAAAGAAGAACAATGTGACACGCCTATAGAATGTGCTCCGGAAAGTGTCACCATTTCATCAAGACTAAGGCCTTTTAGTGCAAAGTTTTCTTCGAGTTGCTTGGCATCAAAGAAAGGCGGGGGAAGGTTTTGGGTAGGCTCATCTTCATGTGACACCCGGCCATCATGACGACCTGATGGCACTTTATAGTTTATGTCTCCAACTTTGTATGCACTGTCACGAGCAGCAAATGCAATAATGTCTGCACATGAGACAGTTTGGGGGCATTGAGCTTCTAGTTCAGCCTTTGCCTCATCGATCACTTCAAAGCCTCGCAAACTTGGATTGTTGGCTATATTTTCCTTCTCTGCTGGGTTTCCAGGAGTTGAATCAAGTAAAACTGAGGCATCACAACCCTGAAACATATAGCATGAAAATTATGATTAAGTCCAATCGATGACAATGAGGGAATTATTTTTTTCTCGTTTTGGGAGAATTTATTTTCATTAGCTTACTGGATTTAAAAACTATGTTGGATAAAAGAACAATACACCTTAAAAAAACAATACTTTAAAAAGTTGTACAACAAAAGAAAAGGGGGAAAAAAAAGAAAAGAACGAAAGTCAATCTAGTTTAGTTTGTCTAGAAAAATCCTGATAGACATTTAAAATGAAGCAAAAAAAAAATCTGTGTTTTGTGTCAGTTTAATTTTTCTGGATTGAAATGTAGTCATTAACACCCAATTACAATACAACCATTATCCACCATTCAAAAAGATTGACATTAATGTGTATTAGTATCAGATTGGAAAAGTGGCACAGATAATATCATTAAATGTTTTTCATGCAACGGTCCCGTAGCTCAGTTGGTTAGAGCGTTGGTCTTATGAGCCGAAGGTCGCGGGTTCGAGCCCCGCCGGGACCATTTCTCCAATGATTTTGTTGGTGTCAATGTCATGGCTAGCCAAAAAGGTTAATAAATTTGAAGTCATCAAGTTTTTGATACACATGTCATATCTATATATGTTAATAATGTGATATTTTAAGAAAATGTTTTTCTTTTAAGCCAAAAATAAATAAATAAATTTGGATCAAATAAGCTCTTGATAGACATGTTATTTCTATATATTTTGATATTCTAAGATAATGTTTTGCTTTTAATACATACAAAAGTCATCATAGTAATTAAGGATGTCATAAATGCTTTTTCTGGAGAGAAAATAGTGTATTTGATTTTAAAAAATAATGAAAATATAGTGGACAATAAGGGTGAAAAGAAGCTATACCCTAACAAAACAGTCATGGAAATGCATTCTGATTAGGCCAGCCGCTATGCCAGGATTCCTTGACACAGCTTTGTTCACAGCTTTTCTCACAATTGCTTCTGCAGAAGGACAACTTGTCTTATAAAAGCCCTCTTTGAGTGATGCTGATGAGACAGAAGCCATAGTAGATATACTAATTTGAAAGAAAACTAAGCACAAGTGTAGTGTTGCCATCTTCATTGTACAACCCAAATGATCTTAATTTGTGTGAGGCAAAGAAAGAGTAAGGAACAATATATAAGGTAGTTAAGAACAAAGCAAGAAATAATATAATTTGTTTGCTACAAAGAAATATAATGTGAGAGGAAGATAGTGAAATGAGGTGATTGAGATTTGAGATGAAGGGAATGGTTGATGTTAAGTTCATATTTATAGGTAAAAGGAAAGAAGAAGATTATGCCGGCTGCTTTTACTTTTTGTATACCAAAACGTGTGTTAATTACTTACAGTTGCAGCAAGCAAAGAAGTGAAGCTTTAAGCTGTCTAAGTTTGAACAGTTCCATATACAGTGGTACACTCCCTTAGCCTCCTTGCTTGGTTTGAATTCTCATTTTGCAGGCCAGGTTCAGAAAAGTATTGGTTTTATTTTTTATTTTTTATTTTTTTCTGACTTTCAAAGATGTCAAAGTGGCAATGAAGAATGAAGATTATGGTCATGACTGAAAATCTCCATGACAAATTCTCATACTGATCATGAAATGAGTTTTATATTACATTTTTTTAGGGGTATACTTTGACAATTCAGTTCTTGCATCAGCGTTATTATATTACATTTTAAATGAATGTATTGAAGAAGTCTATTTGCATGTAGTGGGATATGAATTGAAGTATCCGATTCAGCTGGAAAAAGATATGAAGTAATCAAGCAAGCTTTATAATTTTTAAAAGGGAAAGTCTAATCAACCTTTTTTTTTTTTTCCTCTTTATTCAATTTTAAAGAGGAAAATGGATTCTAAGTTTTAACACAAATATATGTCATAAACTTTGCTCTAAAAATGGATTCAATTTTTACACAACTTTTAAGTAGTTGCGGTGGTAAAAATACGGTAAGTCCATATAAAAATGAATGTCCACCACTCTATCAAATTGCAAAATAAAAAAAAATAAAAATAAAAAACTAATTTTGAACCCTTAAAATTTCCATCAGAATCACACAAAAAAATACTAATTTTGAACTTACAAGCGTCTGACCTTTTAAAATGTTACGTTAGTTCAAGTCTTTAGACAACCACCTTAAAAGGGTAATGAATAAAGTAATTAACAAAGGGACAAATATGAAAAGTATAATTCAGACAAGTTTGACCAAGTCATGCATTGTAGCTGCTTGTTCAACCTCCATGTATCAAATCCCACAGAAATATGACCTTATTCAATCGATTAAAAAACTAGTTGTTCATGAAATGCCTTTAGCAACTAGCTGCTTAAACTGTAAAACAAAGCAGTGGACAAAAAATTCAGTAACGCGTTTGCTTGGCTGTATAACATTAGCACCATAATAGTGATACTATTCTCTCCCATGGTCTCCCTCCTTGATTTGAATTCTAATCTAAATGTTTTCTTAACTTGTACATGAGATTTAGACATTTTTTTTCTTTTTCACTTTCAAAGATGTTAACTGGCAATGATGATCATGTCTGAAAAAAGCTACTTGAGAAATTCTCATCTATGGTCGCCCAAATAACAAAAAACAAATAAATAAATAAATGTCTTCATTCTGAAAAATAAAAAATAAAAAAGGAGGTTTTGTCATCTATAAAATGAGTTATT
This sequence comes from Quercus suber, assembly GCF_002906115.3. NCBI lineage: Eukaryota > Viridiplantae > Streptophyta > Magnoliopsida > Fagales > Fagaceae > Quercus > Quercus suber. Next base: position 963,463 of record NW_027069543.1, read on the forward strand.
CCTTGCTAAATTTTTAAATAAAATATGAAAGAATACAAGCTTGAGAGGTCTCAAAGGTATTAGGAACCTCATAACAACACTTCCTCTAATGATTTAGTTATAACCTAAACTAAATCCCACCAAGATCTTAAGATAGCATTAGGTATTAGGTGTCGAATAATTGTTGGTAAATCAAACTCAATTGGTCCTTGAAGTCTTGGAAGTAGCTCGTGGAAGGTATTTAGAATAGAAGAGTCCAAGCCACCTTAAGCCGATTATGTGGTCATCTCAGTAATTCAATTTTAGATGACAATTCAGTTTAGAATGTCATCCAAAAGGAAAAAGTCACTTCTTTGCCTGATTCTTCTAAAATAAATAACAAGTTCTTTGCCTGATGAAAATGGCTTACAAGTCCCAGCTTTGATTTCGTGTAGTAAGGTATAATATTAATGACCAATGACTAGCTGTAAAATTACAACTAGTAGCTCAGTTCAACCTCTTTGGTGTACCTGTAACCGTGTTTCTTGCATCTTTCTTCATAATGGTTTTTTATTTCCCAGACAATTATGCATTGGATCATAGCACAATCCATTAGAAAATTGTACACAATGGACCAAATAGAACAAAATAGACCAAATTGGACCGAATAGACCAAAGTGGAATAAATAGATTGACATGTGTACGGAATTGGACCAAATAAACCCAAGGGGACTGAATTGCTCTCCCTAAAAATTAAAAGTAATATATATCTCTCTATTTTTACAAATATATAGTTTTATTAATTTTTGTGTTTTTTATTGGTATTATTCCTTTTTGAAGTACATATTCTTCTAAGTTCTAACTATTGTTATTATCCATTACTCCTATATTTTTCTAATTTATTTTGGTACAAATAAAATTTAAAAGTTTTAAATTTATTATTAAAGTTTCTCATTCACTTGAGGAGATTATCATGATAATCAAAACTTATCTTATAATAACAATTGATATATATTACTCAAATAATTCATATTACTCTCAACCTAAACTTGTCTTTTCTCATTTTTAAGTGAGTGGACCGACACGGACCAAATGGGACAAAATAAACCAAATTGGACTGAAGTGGACCGAATAGATCGAATAGATTGAATTAGCCCAAATTAGACAGAAGTAGACTAAATAGACTGAAGTTGACCGACTTGAACCAAATGGACCGAGTTGAACCAAATTGGACAGAAACGGAACAAATGGACGGATAGACCGTAGAAGACTGAATAAAACTAATTGGACCAATCTGGACCAAAGTGAACTGAACAGACAGAGAGGACTGTATTGACCAAAATAAACCGAATTGGCCCAAAGTAGACCAGATTAGATTGAATGTTGAGGTTAATCATCCAAATTTTAATTTTTTTTTTCAAATTTTTTAAATTAAAAAATTAGAATTAATGATAGAAAAATATTTTCCATAATTTTTTTTTAAATTAATGGAAGTTGATGGAGAGAAAATAAAATAAAACAAATCACACAAAAAATACAAAAAACAAATCATAATTTACATTTATGGTATATTTTCTATGTTAATCAAATATTTTATTTTTCATATTACTTTAAAATTTTGAAATTAATTTTGTCTTCATTGTTTTATCTTAATTTTACTCCCCTAATCAAAATCCTGGCTCCACAACCAAAAGATAAAGCGATGAACAGTTCCCTTACCTTTTAGAAAAATCTATATCTTATATATTAACATATTAAAATAACATATTTGGTTAGAGATTCAAATGTAAAACTAGTTGATTTGATGAAAACATGAATTGACTGTTCATGATAAAAAACGACTATAGCCTAAGCTTATTGTGTTCCGTGTTGTATATCTATGTAGAGGGTGTTTATAGAGTTTCCAAATTGCTCTATCTTTGAGTTTTATAGAGTTTTCAAAGCCAAGTATTTTTCAAATTTCTCTATCTTTGAAGAAAAATCTTCTTCTGGTTCTTTTGCTCGGAAGAGTATTTTACACTCAAGAAAACTTATAGCTAAAGAGTCTAGATGGCGAATTGGTGATGGGAAGACTACCTTGATTTTCTATGATTCTTGGCTATTGGACTCAACTGATGGCAAAGTAACTTCCCCCCTAATTTTATCTCACCAGAAGCTACTGTCGATGTTCTCATTGATTCACATACAGGATGACGAGAAGGCTATGATTCAGCTGG
>NW_027069543.1:966546-974390 GCF_002906115.3 Quercus suber
CTAAGTTTGAGGGTTTCCATGGTAACTAAGGGGAAACAGTCATTGGCTCACTTCAACAGTTGCTTATTTTACAAGATTTTCCATCCTATTAGCCTATCAGGTTTTGGAGTGGGTGGTTAAGCGTGTATCTTCTTTGACTTTCATGGATGTCAAACTGGCAATGGCTAGATAAAATAACCTACATACCCTTCAAACATACAAATTATGCAGACTAGGTCAGTGAGCTTAATTTTCATCTTATTGGGGTTCTAGTTTAACCATGATATAAATAAAATACAACAAATTCAATCGTACAATAGTAGAATTTATATTTTAAAGTATTTATTTTCTTTTCATTCTTTTTTTTTTTTAATATAAAATTCAAATAGACTAAAGAAAGAAAAAATGATAACAATTTTTTTCTTGTCCCATAATATATATATATATATATATGTATGTATGTATAAAGGGTTTAGTGTTTGACAACCATCATAATCATATATTAAAGATTAACTTGATTAGGAAGGAATAATCATTAATTGCCAGTGGGAACACCAGGAAAGCGCGTGGTTCAGCATGGCAAGCTAGCTAGCTAGGTCTCTCACCTTGACCAAGTAGCTAGCATTTCTGCATTAATGGGAACCCATTTTATATAGATGACAATTCAGTTTAGCATGTCATCCAAATGGGTCTTTGCCTGATTATTCTAAAATAAATAACTAATGAAAATGGCTTACAATTGCACGTGTCTTAGCCCAGAAAATAAGGCTTTCTTTTTTATTACAAGTCTGGATAGAGTCTATTTCATCAGATTTAGACTCTTTTGTTTTGGCTAGCGGGTTAAGTAATAAAACTGAACTTGCATTCTTCTCAATAAATTTAAAAAATGTGGGGTGTTTATATCACGTGACTATCACTAATAACAGCTACTATTGGTTATGATATTTTTGTTTATGTTAATCAACTCTATTAGTTATATATAAAAACAGAGTGTTGTATTGGAATCATTATTCTTGATTAATGAAAATTGCTTAGCTTTTCTTGCTAATGGCATTTGGACGTATTAAAAGTATAAATAAATTAAAGTCTGGGTTTATGGTCTTAAAAATCGGGTTAGAAAAAGCCTTATGATAGTCTTGAATGGGGATTCATTCAGAAAGTGCTAATATTCTTTAAATTTTCTAGCCACCTTAAAAAGTTAATTATGAGTTATATAACTTCATCCACAATCTCAAGTTGAGAGAAAGCTTAACCTTAAATTACTTACTTAAAGCTTAAAATTATACCATGTAAATGATAATTTTTTTTTTCAAACTTAAATCATTATCTTTTGGGAAATTTTCATTTTAACTAAACTATCTTTGCATTGGCAAAAATTAATACCAGTTAGGTTTCATCTACTACAACGTTGGCACCGGCAACCCATTGGCATTACCCAATAGGTTAAAAATCTTGCGCTAAAACTCTTATTTCGTTAGAACAGGACTTGTTTTGCTGAAGGGAGAGTCAATGAGTTAAGGCATTCACATGCTGATGCTATAGACAATTAGACAGGGTGTTAAGTCTCAAACAAACTTGCTAATGAATGGCTCCTGCCAATACTCCCAGTAGCACTAAAATCTCACTTTACACTCAGAATGGGTGTGGTAAGTATTTGGACTAGCAACCTCTCAAAGATATAGAGATGGAAAGGTAGGAGTTGAGGAAAACTACAAGGAAATGTGTAGATGATTGTGGGTATAACAATCTCTAACTCTCAAGCATATTTTCTAAGGTTTTTTCTCTGAAAAGTACATCTTACAATTTGTGGATAATGAAGGTATATATAATGTGGGTAAAGACTTGGTAAAGCAAAGCACAACTTTTTGCCAAATAGAGAATTTTGCGGGTCCTTCACTGGCCTTACCCGCGAGGCAGTCGCGAAAAATCTAGCCTGACACGACTCTACATCTTCTAGTCATGTGCTCTGCACGTGACTCTTTCGCGGGTAATCTTCTCGCGAGACAATTGTGAAATCCACTTGTTCAACTTTTGAAGCTTAATTCTTCACTAATCTCTCACACTCATCCCTTACAATTAATCCCACATTCATACAAGAAAATGATTAAGAAATTACAATCAAATTTGGTACAGAATTAAAGTCAACACAACATAGTTGAAAATCACAACTTTACATAAACAATTTTAGATATATCACAAGATAACTGAATCTAAGCAACTACATGCTTTGCTAGTTATGTGAATACGAGAAAAATACAAATCACGTAATTCAAACGTACTCATAATCTAATTAAAGTTGTTATTAAATATTTAATATGTGGGACTGTTTGCAGTCGATTAGAATATTAATTGATAAATTTAACAAAATAAAAGAAAATTCCAAGGACTAAATTTGACATTGAAAGCTATGATTGTGCGAAAACACAAGAGCTTGTTCAGACTTCTAATTAAAAATTACGGTTAGATTGCTTTTACTCTAACTTAAACAAAGTGTGGAACAAGAGTAAATAAGCTCAATGAACTGATAACACTACTTTAAGCCATATCCATCCACAATAAACAATTAAAAGAAAGCTTGAAGAGTAAGGAAGAGAGATACAAACACAAGATAACACTAAGACGTGTTATCGAAGAGAAAACCAAAGAACTTGGCGAAAAACCTCTTCACGACCCTTCAAGTCAAAATCGATCCACTTGAGAATAAAATTGGAGTATACACATAAAAAAAGACCCTCCAAACCTAATCTACCCCATGTACTTGAGCCCTCCAAGCTCCTACTACCAATGAACTTCTCAGAGCCTTGTCTTCTTTAGCTTTCTAGATCCCGCAATTCAGCTCAATTGTATCCGCCACTAAATGGCTCCTTCTAATACTTCCCAACAGCACCAAAATCTCACTTAACACTAAGAATATGTGTGGTAAGTGTTTGTGCTAACAACCTCTTAAGGATCTAAAGATGGAGAGGTAGGAGTTGAGGATAACCACAAGGAAATGTGTAGATGATTGTGGGTATAACAATCTCTAACTCTCAAGTGTATTTGCTAGGCTTTTCTCTCTAAAAAGCACTCCTTACAATTTGTGGGTAATGAGGGTATTTATAGTGTGGGTAAAGAATTTGGTAATGCAACTTAACTTTTTGCCAAACAGAATGTTTCGCGGTACTTTGCAAGATGGCCCTTCTTGCAAAACACTCGCGAACTTGATAGCCTGGCATGATTCTTCAACTGTCAGTCATGTGCTTCACACATGGCCATTTCACGGGTTGCTTCTCGAGAGCTACTTGCGTCTAGCATGATTCTTCAACTGTAAGTCATGTGCTTCACACATGGCTATTTCACGGGTTGCTTCTCGAGAGCTACTTGCAAGCTAGTCGTGAATTGCACTGATTCATCTTTTGAAGTTTGATTCTTCACTGATCTTTCACACTCACCTCTTACAAATAAACCCACATACATACAGGAAAAATGATTGGGAGAAATTACAATCAAATTTGATATGGAATTAAAGTCAACACAAGCTAGTTGGAAATCACAACTTTATAGACATGCAACACTGAATCAAGCCAAGAATGGTCTTTGCCAACACACAGAGTATAGACAAAAATCATCTTTCGCCATCATCATCATCCAAAAATCTCTACTTGAACCTAAAATTCCTGAACCCAGAAACACAGAGATCACAGGAACAATTTTGCTTGTATTCTCTTTGATTGGTCTTGGGTTGGGGTTTTACACAATGTTCTTCTATTTTGGAATTTCGAGTTTCCCTTAGATTTGAGTTTTTTTGTACTTACTTTCCTTGTGTTCATCATCGTGAACATAAGCTTTTACTTGGTTCTCAATAAAAAATAATTACTTACTTATAAATTAAATCTATACAGTACACGTACATGGATAATTATTGCCTAGGAGCTAGTTATTGGTGATGACATCATCCATTACTAACTCACATTTTCCACATGCTTGAATATAATTGTAACATGCAGCCACAGATGCAGATATTGGACCAGCCATCGCTAGACAAATTGAATGAAAAAAAAAAAAAAAAATCATAACTATACTTAACAATAAAAACTAGAAAATGCAAACACTAGATTTAATAAGACACATGACTTCTACTTCTAACAACTTCCTATAATCTAACATGCGCCACTAACTAATTTTCTCTCCAATTTTCAAATATTCACTAACAAGCAATTTTAGATAAATCATAGAATAACCGAATCTAAACAATATATAATATAAATCTCCTAATTCAAATGATGTGGGAAATTTTGGCAGACAAGTAAAATTTTTATTAATTTAATATTGATATATTGCAAAATAAAAGAAGAAGTTACCTATATGCTAGGGATGTAGGAAATCTTGGGCCACTCCTCTCCTATCCCTCTTTTGCAACGTACAATGAGAATTGGACATTGGTCCATCTTCAAATTTTGTAATGGAGTTATACGAAAGAAGTTCGACAGCGACTTTAACTTTGGGCAATCCAAGATTGTCAAATGTTGAAGACGTGGCATTATAGTGAATCTGTTACACTCTTCTTCTTCTCCAATCCCATTCCATTCTTCCCAGTTATCCAAATATCCAAATGTGAGAGATATCAAATTTGGGAATAGTGTTATTATTATATTGCCTTTCTCTTTTCTTTTCTTTTTTTTTTTTTTTTTTTGGGATAAACTTCAATAAAAAAGTGCAGAACAAGGGGAAGTTTCCTTACAAACTTCGTATAACACCAATGGCAAACTATCCTTAAGGAAACACGAAAATCATAGGTCCTCTTCTTTGGCGTGCTCCTCTTCATCATCTTCTTCATTGTCTTCTTATTTGTCATCCTCTTCTTTGTCATCCTCTCCTTCATCATCTTCTTCCTGGTCATTCGGTAGGTCCCAATACATCTACATGCCCAAAGGAAAACCATATGAGTTTGCTCAGATTAGTCTACATACCAAAAATGAAGAAAATTTGCAAGACCCATGTAAATATTAGAATATTAAAGAATTAGAAAGAAGTTGGTATTGGAGCCGTTTTCTCGNGTTCTTCTATTTTGGAATTTCGAGTTTCCCTTAGATTTGAGTTTTTTTGTACTTACTTTCCTTGTGTTCATCATCGTGAACATAAGCTTTTACTTGGTTCTCAATAAAAAATAATTACTTACTTATAAATTAAATCTATACAGTACACGTACATGGATAATTATTGCCTAGGAGCTAGTTATTGGTGATGACATCATCCATTACTAACTCACATTTTCCACATGCTTGAATATAATTGTAACATGCAGCCACAGATGCAGATATTGGACCAGCCATCGCTAGACAAATTGAATGAAAAAAAAAAAAAAATCATAACTATACTTAACAATAAAAACTAGAAAATGCAAACACTAGATTTAATAAGACACATGACTTCTACTTCTAACAACTTCCTATAATCTAACATGCGCCACTAACTAATTTTCTCTCCAATTTTCAAATATTCACTAACAAGCAATTTTAGATAAATCATAGAATAACCGAATCTAAACAATATATAATATAAATCTCCTAATTCAAATGATGTGGGAAATTTTGGCAGACAAGTAAAATTTTTATTAATTTAATATTGATATATTGCAAAATAAAAGAAGAAGTTACCTATATGCTAGGGATGTAGGAAATCTTGGGCCACTCCTCTCCTATCCCTCTTTTGCAACGTACAATGAGAATTGGACATTGGTCCATCTTCAAATTTTGTAATGGAGTTATACGAAAGAAGTTCGACAGCGACTTTAACTTTGGGCAATCCAAGATTGTCAAATGTTGAAGACGTGGCATTATAGTGAATCTGTTACACTCTTCTTCTTCTCCAATCCCATTCCATTCTTCCCAGTTATCCAAATATCCAAATGTGAGAGATATCAAATTTGGGAATAGTGTTATTATTATATTGCCTTTCTCTTTTCTTTTCTTTTTTTTTTTTTTTTTTGGGATAAACTTCAATAAAAAAGTGCAGAACAAGGGGAAGTTTCCTTACAAACTTCGTATAACACCAATGGCAAACTATCCTTAAGGAAACACGAAAATCATAGGTCCTCTTCTTTGGCGTGCTCCTCTTCATCATCTTCTTCATTGTCTTCTTATTTGTCATCCTCTTCTTTGTCATCCTCTCCTTCATCATCTTCTTCCTGGTCATTCGGTAGGTCCCAATACATCTACATGCCCAAAGGAAAACCATATGAGTTTGCTCAGATTAGTCTACATACCAAAAATGAAGAAAATTTGCAAGACCCATGTAAATATTAGAATATTAAAGAATTAGAAAGAAGTTGGTATTGGAGCCGTTTTCTCGTATTCAAATGAGTAAGATCATTTTTGATTAATCCAATTTTAGATACATCACAAGATAACTAAATCTAAGCAACAACATGCTTTGCTAGTTATGTGAACATGGAAAAATACAAATCGCCTAATTCAAATTACTCAGAATCTAATTAAAGTTGTTATTAAAATTATAATTTGTGGGACAGTTTGGCAGCCAATTAGAATATCTTAATTTTAGCAAAATAAAAGATGATGCCCAAGGACTAGATTAGACTTGCAACACAGAATTAAGCCAATAATTAACTTTGCCAACACACACACGTACACTAAAATCATCTTTCACCATCATTATCCAAAAATCTTTCCTTAAAGCTAAAATTCATGAACCCAAAAATACAGAGATCACTGGAAATATTTTTGTTAATCATTTTTCTACATGCCCAAAAGAAAACCATATGATTTATTTGATAATAGTCTATGAAGTAACTAAGATTTTTATTGACTCTATGAAGCAGTTAAATGAATCTAAGGAACCACATGCTATGCATACTAGTTATGTGTATATGTACAACAATATATAATATAAATTGCCTAATTTAAATTACTGAGAACTCGATAAATTCATCAACCAGTGTTTTTTTTTTGTTTTTTAGGGAAATTTTGGCGGACAATTAAAATATTTAGTTTGATTTTGTTTTTTAATTTTATATTGATATATTGCAAAATAAAAGAAGGCCAAGAAAAAGAAGAAGAGGCATCAGAAGAAGTTACCTCTAGGTTCAATTCTTGACCGTCTCTTTGCAAATGCTTGAAATCAATATTGATGTTAGGAATGTGGGAAATCTTGGGCCACTCTTCTCCCGTCCCTCTTTTGCAACGTTCTCTGAGAAATGGACTATAACAGATCTTCAAATTCTGTAATGGAGCTGTATGAAAGAAGTTTGGCAGCAACTTTAACTTTGGGCAAACCCAGATTGCCAAATGTTGAAGACGTGGCATTATAGTGAATTTTCTGATACATTCATCTTCTTCTTCCTTGTCTTCTTCTCCAATCCCATTCCATTCTTCCCACTTGTCCAAAGATGCAAATTTGAGAGATTTCAAATTTGGGAATACGATTGTTATTATATCTTCTTTCTTCTTTGTTAGGTTCTAAGGTCTTAGGATTTTATGTATTTAGAACTTTAATTTGTAATGTTGGCAAACCATGATCAAAACATTGTATGTTGTCTTCTTTAGACTTGCTCAAAGTTGGTTTAATATTGTAAAGTTGAAATCGAGTGGCTGCAGAAGTACTTGGGACTCTCGGCCTGGCTCGATCGATCGAAGAATAGACTCGATCGATCGAAATTCGCACAGGTTGAATTTTCTGCAGAATTTCCAACTCAGCCCTACTTCATTAAACGTTTAGGGTTTTATGTTTTTACCCTAGGTATATAAATAAAACCCTAGCCACGTTTTTGAAGGTGGTCCATATTGTATTGTTGCTCATACATTGCTGTTTTGTGTGAATCTCGTGTGAGATCTTTGAGGAGCTTTCCTTTACACAAAACTTAGGGTTTT
>NW_027069543.1:974941-988333 GCF_002906115.3 Quercus suber
GCATCAAACAGTTTAACAAGCAAATTTCTCTTTTCAAGCTCAAGAGAATCAATTTTCTTTAGGCCAAGATCAACTTTCATAGCATCCTTTGCAGCAATTTTGCAAAGTTTGTTATAGGCCTCTTGAAGATCTGCATCTTCAGAGAGTTCCCCATCAGAAGGGTTCTCTTCAGCAGATATGCCTTCATTGACTATAGCAGTAGCCGTGAAAGCAATGAAGTTTCCATCCTCGTCACCACCGGACTCATCATCAGAAACCTCATTATCACTAAGGGTTACAGCCATAGCTTTACCCTTAGTCCTTAAGAATGTAGGACATTCAGACTTCACATGACCATACCCTTGACAGCCAAAACACTGAGGACCCAAAGAGTTATTAGAAGATTGACCAGAATTTTCTCTAGGTTTTTCAAAATTGTTAACCTTAGTGGGATCATTCTTCCTAAAATTTCTAGGTTCAGCAGTGTAAGTACCTCTTGCCTTTCTATTTGTATTCCTAAGAAAGTTCTTAAAGTTTTTGGCAAGATAGGCAATCTCTGTAGCAGAGAGCTCATCATCAAATCCACCACCATCAACATCATCAACTGACTTAAGAGCCATTGATTTGGATTTGTTTACTTTAGGTAGGTCAGACTCATAGGATTGAAGAGATCCTACAAGCTCATCAACAGGGATGGAGTCCACATCCTTGCTTTCAGTTATGGCAGTCACTTTGGGTCTAAAGTCTTCAGTTAAAGATCTAAGAATCTTCCTAACAATCTTAGGTTGATCATAGATTTCACCCAAATTAAAAGCAGAATTAACAATATCATTCAGTTTGGCATAAAATTCATCAAAGGATTCATCATCAGACATCCTAATGTTTTCAAACCTAGAAGTTAATTGCTGCAGTTTGTTTATCTTAACTGCCTTTGTGCCTTCATGCACAGTTTGGAGGATTTTCCAAGCAGTATGAGCAACCTCAACATTAGAGATTCTCTTAAATTCCTCCATAGAAACAGCATTAAAGATAGCATTCATAGCTTTGCTATTGAAGCTTGCTGCTTCTTTTTCAGAAGTTTGCCACTCACTCACAGGAGTAGCGGGCTTCTCCCATCCGTATTCACGGAGTTTCCAAACCCTTTCATCAATGGATTTCAGGAATGCTTTCATCCTTACTTTCCAATAGGCATAGTTGTTCCCATCAAAATGAGGAGGAACAAACAGAGAGTGTCCATGCTCCATGACAACAGGGTCAAGGATCAGCTCAGAGATTAAAGAATCTCAAACAAAAAGAGCTACCTTGCTCTGATACCACTTGAACAGTTTTAGACCCCTTAAACACACAGATTGCGTAGCCTAGATTAATTAGCCAAGTTGTTACTTAGTCAAATTAAGCAATTCTAGGTTAAAACAATCCAAACAATCATATCAAGATATAATAATGCAGCGGAAAATAAATAACACAAGATATGATCACCCAGGAAACCACACGGTAAAAACCTGGGGAGGATTTGACCCACCGATCCTCAAGGCTAACCTGAATTCACTATGAAAGAATTGAAGTTCGTACAAAAGGACTACAAGCTCCCCGCTCGACTTCCTAATGCTACCCACCAGTAGAACTTCCTGACACGACCACGCGCAGGCTCCGAATCCACGGATACTTCTTTCTTGAATTCTTCAATCAGCTACAAGCTCCCCGCTTGCTTTCTTTTAAGTTCCAATGGTTGCAACAATAATGATCTTCAAGATGTTGAAATTATCTCCACCATGAAAAGTGTTGAAATGTGTTGTATTTTTTTTTTTTTTTTTTTGGGAATGTGTTGTATTTGAAGGTGATTCAAAAACAATTTGTGAGGCTCTACAAAATCCATTATTAGTCTCTAGTTGAAAGATTTGAGGAAACACTGTGGGAAACCAAAAAAAAAAAAAAATCCATCATTAGCTCAAGAGTTGTTCACTCTATTATATTACTCTATCAAATCAAATCAACTTTAAATTCCTTTTTCTGTTGGGAATTTGTTTTTGTCATTAGAAATGTAAAAAAAAAAAAAAAAAAAAATTCTCATAACTCTACTCGTTAGGCCGCTTCTTATAATTAAAATATACGGAAGTGATTTGAATGGACCAAACTGGGCAGAGCAGACTGAAGTGAACCAAAATTGACTGAAACGCTAGGTTGATATGACTCAAAAAAAGTGTAGCAACAATAAATACTATGTTTCAGCTTTTAGATATATATATATATATATATATTGATATAGATATGTAGATGTCATGTTTACTGGAAGACTTTGTTTCAAATTCCAAAATGATGTTTTGGGGTTTACAACAATACGATATATTCAATCTAGTAAGCATTGTATTCAGATGGCTATGAATATGAAAATGACAGTTTTATGGGATATAAAACTCATCATTGATCTCGGATAAGGATAAGTGATTGGATCTCTCCTTGCGCACAAGATTTCGATTGAAGGTTAAAACAGAATTGATTGACACACAGATAATTGAAGGATCACTAGTGACTGCGTAGTATTTATATCTATGTGATGCTTATCAAAAAGAAATGGCTTATTAAGGACGACTTATTCATTGGTTTTGAAAGCTCATGTTGTGTGCTAGTGTGCTACAAAAGAGAAACCTAAATCTAGAAATCTTCAACCCATGAGTACAAAGAGCAAAGAGAATTATTATTTATAGTGTTGTTAATGACATAGTGCAGATCAAGAATTGAAGCCACAGAGTCATCCCAATGTGTTGTTGCAAAGATAAATCATAAAATCTTCAAATTAGTCCTTTAAGTCTTGCAAGTAGCCAAGCGGCTTAATGCATTTGGGGGCTTAAGGCGAGAACTGATTATCTTGTTTTAGATGCAAAATTACTACTAATTAACATGAACCATGTAGAATTTTTTTCTCTTTTTTTAGAAAGTTTATAGACACAAAAAAAAAAAAATTTGACAAAATTTTTCACACTTGTTGATGTGGCAGATTGATAGTGGTAAGTAAAAGAATAATGTTAATGGTGAACCTAGATGAGAACTAATATAAATTTGCTAACTCAACTATTGTGAAAAATGTTGTAAATTTTTTTGAGTATTACTACTCTTTTTTTTTTTTTTTTGAGAAGTGCAATATTCATAATATTTTTCATAACAAATTAAATACTAAGTGTTAAGTTGCTTCTTGTTTTCTATTTGAACCCACTACTATAATTATTTTTTTACCATCAATAACAGACTATATAGCATATTTGTTGTAAAAGTGTAGTGTAAAATGTTATGAACATAACATTTCTCTCTCTTTTTTGTTTGTTTTTCATTTGATAAAAAAATATTATTTTATTTATTGATTATAAATAACCTTATTGGTTAAAATTTGAGAGCATGTTTCTTACCTGGAGGTATTTAGAATGGAAGAGTTCAAGCGGCCTAAGGCTGATTATGTGGTCACGCTAGTAAGTCATCCAATAGGCGTAGAGTCTAGGGATAAGGATTTATCTCAAATTATGAACTTCAATTTTATTTAGAGAACCCCGTTTTTCCTTTGGAGGCTCTCTATTAATTTTTTACTTCATTGCCATATTGTTGTATCATTTACATTATGTTTACTGAAATTGGTTCCAGTTTACTCAAATGATAAAATCTCTAATGATTGAATAAGAGATCTGGGGTTCAATCTTTGCTTACACCAAAAACCAATTAGTGTCTGAGTTTAATAATAAAAAACTATCATTAGAAACGGATATCATAAATTGAAATAATTTCTATAAAAAAAATAATAAGCATTTTGTTTACTAAAGTACTACTTTATATATGATGGTATGTTGGGTTGTGATAATAACCTGTGTTAATACTGATTACATAATCCAGTAAATTGGCTTAAATAATTTAATTTACTGCTCAATAATTAAGGGATTAAAACATAGTCTTTCTTACATGGTATCCAATCCACAAATGTGAGGTATTTCCAAAGACTCAAATAACGGCATTCACATTAATTGGTAAGTTGCAAACAAGTGAATGTTAATGATTAACAATTAACATTTGATCAATCCAAATGAATATTCTTTCATAGTTTTAAAAAGAATATCCTTGGCAAACAAACAAAACTATGAAACTTTCACAAAGCAGATTTACACTTTGATGAATCAACAATTAAACAATGAAAACAAAAAATGAACAAAAAGAGTCAGAAAATTCCCGCCATTTGTGCCAAAGACACCAAATAATCTAGTTGACAACCCTGCAGTTCTTCCTGACCTCACCGTTTCTTCCTGTGAGAACACCAATAGAACCCATTTTCACCATTGCTGCTGCAAACTTGTTAGCCCAAGCTGCATCATTTCCTGCATAGTTCCTCACAATCCCCGCCGTTGAACGGCTACGCAAAAGAGTTTGATCAGAGGTCAACAAGCCGTGATGATTCTTCAAATCTTTGTAGTACTTATTATCAAGCCTGTTTGGTGTAAGAACATCCAATGGTACTGTAGGATCACGTCCATTTCTGGAATTCGATGGTCGGGGACACTTGGCTTTTAATTCCCTTGCAAATTTGCGGTCCATTGAAGGGTCTTGCGGATGTGTTGCATTGAAAGAGTATAGCCGATTTGAGAATGAAGAACAATGTGACACCCCTATAGAATGTGCACCAGATAGTATCACCATTTCATCAAGACTAAGGCCTTTTCTAGCAAAGTTATCTTTGAGTTGCTTGGCATTGAAGGAAGGTGATGGAAGGTTTTGGGTAGGCTCAATTTCACGCGATATCCTGCCATCACGGCGTCCTGATGGCACTCTGTAATTTATTCCTCCAACTTTGTAAGCACTGTCACGTGCAGCAAATGCTATAATATCTGCACATGAGACTTTTTTTGGGCATCGAGCTTCAAGTTCTGCCTTTGCCTCATCAATTATTGTAAAGCCTCTCAAGCTTGGATTGTTGATTCTATTTGCCTTCTCTGCTGGGTTTCCAGGTGTTGAATCAAGTAAGATAGAGGCATCACAACCCTGAAACATATAACATGAAAATTATGATTAGTTTCAATAGATGACAATGAGAGTAATATAGACTTTGTGCTAGAGAAAATGGTGTATTTAATTTTTATTGAGAAACTTAAAATATAGTTGACATAAAAATAAGGGAGAGAAGAAGCTATACCCTAACAAAACAGTCATGAAAATACATTCTAATGAGAGAAGCAGCTATGACAGGATTCCTTGACACAGCTTTGTTCACAGCTTTTCTCACAATTGCTTCTGCAGAAGGACAACTTGTCCTATAGAAGCCCACTTTCAGTGATGCTGATGAGACAGAAGCCATGGTAAATACAGCAAGAAAGAAAATCAAGCAGAAGTATAGTGTAGGCATCTTCATTGTACAACCCAAGAGACCGTTGTGTGAGACAGAGAGTAGGAAACAAAGTAATCAAGAACCAAGTAAGAAATGTATGTTTAACAAAGAAAGATAATGTAAGAGGAAGATATTGAAATGATGTTATTGAGATGAAGGAAATGGTTGAGGTTAAGTGCATATTTATAAGCAGAGAAAAGGCGAAGTTGGTGCCGGCTGCTTTTACCTTCTTCTTCTTTTGTTTCAGAGAAGGGGCTGCTTTTTAAAAGTGCATAATTATTAATTACAGACGCTGCATGTAAAGCAGTGAAGCTTGAAGCTGACTAATTTTGAACAGTTACATGTCGGCAAGTCCCTATGTCCTTCCTGCTTGGTTTGAATTACAGTACACTCCCTTACATTCTTCTATGTCCTAATATTGTAGGCCAGGTTCAGAAACGTGTTGGGCTTTTCTTTTTCTTTTTGTCTTACAAAGATGTCGACTGACAATAAAAAATCACAAAGAGCTTTTTAACTTTAAATGGATTACCTTATCTCATTCCTCAAGAAAGCTATGTGTGTAACAATTAAATTATCAAACAAAAAATGGCAATAAAGAATGAAGATGATGGTAAAACAAATTCTCATATGGGTCTCCAAATAAATAAATGTATATTTGCATCATTTATAAAGTAAGTTCTAATACCATTTATCACCGTTTAAGGAAAATATTAGTTACATCTATACTATATCTTAAAATAAATGACTAATCCAATTACAATTCAAGGCTTTTGCGGAGAACTATATAACCCAATTCTACCTAATAAACACATTTGGAGAAGTAATTCAATAAAATCCATATCGGATGGGTCTCACAGTAAAGCTGGTTCATCAATTTTACTATTTAGTGGTGTGTTTGACAGCCACCTTAAACAGCTGATCAATAAATAAAGTAATTGACAAAAGAACAAAAGAGTTAAGTTAGCAACCAGACAAGACCACAGGACAAAGTTTGACCAAGTCAGCAATGTAGCCCTTTTATTGGCTAAAGAACACGTGTATTAAATCCCACAGAATACGGGATAACCTTCCCAGAAGGGCAATCCAATAAAACAATTATTCGTATCTTGTCCCTATCTCTCAAGGCTTGGGGATCTTACAATATTATCTCATTGGGAACTGTGTTTTTGTTCTAAATATTGTCCAGATGAAGATGTCTGAAGTCTCAAAGTCATGGATATACAATAAGTTTAGTGACATAAAATTATAATTGATTATTAATGAATTATTAATTTTTCTTAAAATTTTTTAATTTTTTATAAAATTTTAAAATAAATTATTAATATATATCTTAAGAGGGTACATTAACCGGACCCAATTATAGATAATCTAACTTTTTTTTACATAATTGTTAAGTAAGCATATTATAATTGATATTTGATATGTGATTGGTGTTACACCAATCACTGCAATCTTAGCAAGTCATTAAAAAAATTGTCCCTAACCCTGAGTACTACTCTTGTGGATAACCCCACCAATGCTTGTGGTTGTGGGAAGTATGAACTCCATCCTTTTACAAGTGATCATTGTTGAGTGTTGAAATTTGTTGTATTTAAAGGTGAATCAAAAACAGTTTGTAAGGCTCTACAAAATCCATCATCAGCCCAGGATCTATTGGCTCCATTCTATCACTCTGTCAAATCAGCTTTAAATTCCTTTTTCTGCTGGGAATTTGTTTGTCATTAGAAATGTAAATTTTTTGTACCTTAACTTTGCTGGTTGAGCGTTTACATCCGGTTTCTATAAAAAAAAAAATTATTTTACCATCTCAAAAGTAATTTTATTATTTATATCATAATATTTTACAATACACCTAACATCTTAACTTTTATTTTATCATACTACACATTAAAATAATATAAAGTAAAATAAAAATAATATAAAAATATTTCTTACTTCTCTCTCTAATCTCTATTTCTCTTACTACACAATAAAAAAGTATTATTTAGTTTTACAATTGTGCTTCAGTACCATCATAAATTTGTGATGGTACTATAGCACAATTGTAAATGGATTTACAAGTCCGGGTAATGGGGGTTTTTGGAGCTTTGATGCTAAAACTTACCAATGTGATGGTCCTGTAGCATAATTATAAATTTTTTCGGATTTACAAGTCCGAGTAATGGGGGTTTTTGGAGCTTTGATGCTAAAACTTACCAACATATGACATTTGGAAGACCCAATGTGAATGCAAGCTGCCTCTTGTAATTGCTGGGAATTTGTTTGTCATTAGAAATGTAAACTTTTTGTATCATTACTTTGCTTGTTAGGCAGCCCCTTGTAATTAAAATAGACTGAAGTAGACCAAAGTAAATCTAATGGACCAAAGTGGACTCAATTAGATCGAACAGACTAAAATGATCCAAAATGCTAAGCTAATTTGGCTCAACAGAGAATAGCAACAATAAATACTACTTGTGCAGACATAATTAACATTATTTTTGAGCCATTATTTATAGTCTTTGAGCGATGGGGAGATGTTGAGGAACCAATTGGCATACATTTGGGGCACTGCCTGTTGTATATGATTATACTACAAGCTTTTGGGCATGGTCTTTGAGTGATGCATTTGTACAAATTTTGAATTTTATTCTGCCTCCTTATTTTAATTTCCTTTTGGTCATATTCAAATCAATTTTTTCTTCCTTTTGAGTAACACTCTCTTCCTTTTTCTCGAACGTGCAAATGAAGGTAGTTTTTTATTCCCTTGTGAAGTCCATTAAAAGTATATAACTCTCTTCCCTTTTCTCAGGCGTGCAAATGAAGGTAGTTTTTGATTCTCTTGTGAAGTTCATTAAAAGCATATAACTCTAAGTTGTTGGCAAGCAAGAATATATTTCTTGCTTGCTTGTGTTTTTTTTCTTTCTTTGTTTCCTTTTCTTTTAAGTTGGAGAAGGAATTAATTTTTTTGATACGATAGGATAAACTATATATAGTAGAAGTCATTAATGAGTTCTTCATGACCTTAGTTCTAGCAATATTGAAATTGAGGCTAACTTGGAGGTTTTCCTAGGTGTGTTTTGAAGTCAAAATTGAATTCTTCTTGTCACACCCCAAACCCAAAAGAGTCCAAACCATGAGAAATACATCCCAAGAGTAGTAGATTTTTCCTTTTTGGCAAATCAAACTATAGGAGATCTTTATTTTTCTGTCTTTTCCAAAGGATAAGAATAAACAACCATACTAAAATCTCCACATTACAAGTCAGAGCTCTATAACACATTTACGAACAATAACTAAAAATCATGTGCCTCCACATAATACATGAATATATTACAAAACTCTGATTTAATTTACAGAAAGTCACAATCTTATCAAGAATAAGGACCTTAACATCGAGTCTAGGCTTGCCACGCCAAGGGCTAACAAACCTCAAGCAATCCACCTCCAATAGAATTAATTAAGGTCTCGTTGAACATAGCAAGATCAAGTCACCAACCATTTACAACAACAGTCTCCAAATTGAACATAGCACTCTAATCATCACCAAAGAAGTAAGCTCCATACCTAAGGTATAGCTAATAAATCTGAAAAACTGTTAGATGGTGGGATGAGCAAACACCCAGTAAGTAGCATAATTAATGGGGGTGAGGGAAATGCAAGTTTCATGATAATGAACAATTTACAAAACATGTTTTAGTTTGAGAAATTTCTAACTGAGTCCTGCAAGATCATTTTCAATAATAATGTGACAAGAATGATTAAATGATGAAACACAAAGTTTCTCAAAATAATACCATAAAACTATATACAATAATCTGTGAGCACTAATAATATAATTTCCAAAGCCATAATATTCTTAAGGTAAATTATCACAAATGTACCACACTACCACATAGACCGGTCAAGGGATCTACCCATTCACAACTGACATGATATTGTTCTCTCTGGTATGTAGACTCTTGGCCCCATGGACAGCAGCCTCACTCATACCCTCAAGGTTTTTCTCTCCCCCCATAGACAACAGAGAGAGTGCGTCAAATAGGACCTCTCTTGCATGTGGTCTCTTGGCCCCGTGGGCAGCAGCCTCACTCACACACAATCAATGAACCTCTTCTCCCCATGAGCAGCAGGAAAGAACGTGTCATCCAAAGTGAAAAGGCACTGACTTGGATTTGATTACATTGTCACAAAGACTTCGAAACCAAATCAGGTGATCACCGGGAAATCACACATGGCATGGTGTCAAAATCATATAAAGCTCACAGA
Source organism: Quercus suber (assembly GCF_002906115.3). Classification (NCBI taxonomy): domain Eukaryota; kingdom Viridiplantae; phylum Streptophyta; class Magnoliopsida; order Fagales; family Fagaceae; genus Quercus; species Quercus suber. Next base: position 984,525 of record NW_027069543.1, read on the forward strand.
TTACATTACTTTGAAACACATAGTTTATATCCAGGTAGTTTCAGAAAAATCTTAAATAATCTAACTTCTGCAAAGTTTGTAAGGTTTTCAACTTCATTCTTGTCAAGAGATTTTCTATCCATTTCCACATAAAAAGACAAGATAAGCATCTTCAAATTTTCTAATATACCATAAATTTCATGATTTCCTTATCAAAGATTATATAAAAGATGCTCATTTTTCCATATCAACAATTCATGCATTTCCCCAAATGCAATACCAAATATGATGCATTTTCATATATAATCATATATATATATTAAGGTTACGACACAATAGTTTTTAGGAAAATATAGTTTCCATAGGTAATTTCCAAAAGCGTGCCTAACCCAAAAACAACATTTATACAATATGGTTATTTTTCAAAAATCCCTTTAAAAAGCTACTTATCTTGCAACCCGCAAAAGGCCTAATTCTCCAAGCTCCAAAGGAGATTAGCAAGAACCTCAACAATATCAAGTAAACCTAACACAATTAGCATAAAGTTTAAAATTGTATCTAGCTACAATTTAGGAATTGCCAAATAAGCACTTAATTAGGCAAGCCTAGTAGTTAATCTCATCAATAGTAATATATTCCACTTCCAAAGTTTCTCAACAAATTGATTCACAAGGCATAAACTCCAATTTATAAAGTTAACTCATTTAATATTATCTCTAACATTATGACTAGCTTCCATAAAATTTACACTACATCAATAAGAGACCCATGAAAGCAAAATCAAAATATCCTCCAAGACAAGTAATTTAGAACTTCAACTAAGTCCAAATAAACCCAATAGCAATGGAAAAATTGGATTTACCAACCATCACATGTTATAACTCAAAACCCCCAAATTTTCCACCATACATAAATCTTAGGTAATCATCATTAGCACAAACCATAAACCCACTCATCAAATAATTCCACCAATACAAAACTCATACATATAAACACATAAATATTACTTCCAAGGCTCAAAAATCACATGGGTATCATTATTAAAGCTTAGATAAAAAAATAACCTCAAGCAAAAGCATATAAACCCACCAAAAAGATTAGAAACTTTTACCTCAAATAAAAGATGAAGATGCTTAGAGGTTCCTAAGGATTTTCCAGTGACATTGCTAGAAAAATGATGGTGGAGATGGTGGTATGGAAGTACCGGTGAGAGAGGATGAGAGAGTGAAGAGGAGGAGTGTACAAGAGAAAAGAAAAGAAAGAAAAGAAAATAAGAAGAAGGGATGGCCGGCCAAGTGATGAATTGGTAGTGTGAGATGAGTGGTGGGTAGTGAATGGATAGGTGGGGCAAGTGTGGTCCCAAAAATATCTCACCTTACACACTTTTTTTTTTTTTTTGGGGTCTGACTAGGACGTTACACTTCCTGCTGTAAGTATTAATAGTTACTTTGAAAATTTGTTCATATATATGCATGTTTTTCTATTATTATTCATAAACGGTAAATTGCTATGCTTGCTTAAATTTGTCATATAGATATTAAATGTAGTAAATTTTTATTGCACTTGGATTAATACTATATTTTTATGAGATATTACCACTAAATAGTTTGGTTTATGTTACTATATTCTTGGATCTATGCTTTTATTTAATATTTATTTATAAGTTAATCACATGCAAAATTTCAAAATAAAAAGTTGCCATTTATAGTTAAATCTATAAGGTTAGCTGTTTACTACTAATTTTTTTTGTCAAAAATTTTGTTGGATTGGCTTTGTTGTTTTGAGTTGTACTAACTGATTTGACCTAAGTAAAAAGTTGCATAAAAAAGCAAACTTAGTTGCACTTTCTACTTGATATATAGAACAAAGGAAAACTTAGATTTGGGTTAGATACTTTTTAATGAATTATAAGAAATTAAGAATTGACATAAGCCGAACAAAGTAAAACAAATTATACTTTTTTAGTCTCAAAAATTGGGAGAAGAATTAAAGCCATGGTTCAAACTTTTGTTGTGAAAACATTCTTATTATTTATTCCTAACTTTTTAGGTTTATTTCCTTTAAATAAAAAAATCAGATTTTTTTTTTATTATTTAAAGAGAGAAAACAATTAATAAAACTCGTCTCTTACTCAATAGTTTTAAGTTTAACATTGACTTCCACTTTTTAGATTCCAAAACATAAAAAGAATAATTTATATCTTTAGCTAGAGGAAGTTATTACGGATGGTATTGTCTTTATCTTTACAAGAGACGAAAAATCATCTATCATAACAGTTTTTTGACACAACCATAAAATTATTCATCCCCACCTGGGCCACGCCCATGCCTCTTAAACAATTGAGCCCAATTCCAATTTTCATTCAAAATCCAAACTTCTTTACTTACTTTTGTTAGACACATAATCAAACACCTCATGTGCAAGTGCTGCTCTCTCTCACGCCCAAATTTGGCACATACTCCTCCTTCCTAAACATTTGATGCCACCCAAAAGAAGCCTTCAATTTTTCTTAAACTAAAAACATTGGAGTTTCACATCAAAACAGAGCAATGAAAAAAATGCTACAAAACTGAAAAGGCAGCCTATTGCTCTTTCTCTGTTTCTTTTCATCTATATATGATATATAGATTTGGATTCAGCTTACCAGCCCTATTGTATTGAGTCACTTTTTTTGTGCGTATATAAAATAGAAAAAAGTATGCTTTGATAATCAAAAGTAGGGTGTTTTGAAAAGTGAGTATGTAAAATAGAAAAAAGTATGTTCTTATATTAAAATAAACAAAAAAATTTGCACAAGCTCTTAAGAATGCTCTTACTCTTTGTATTAGATAATGGAGTCCATAAGTATAGAGCTTGATAATCATATTATTTTCCGAAGGAATCAATAAAGCATAGCAGACTGCATGTGAGATCAAAAGAAGATCAAGATACTTATTGATCAAAAAATCTGATTTGTCTAATGTTTTCAATTTAATTATTTGCATGCTGGGAATATCCTTGACCTTCCCAAATAAAAATTACATTAATTGACTAATTGTAAAGCGCAAGGCTTTTATATAAGGTCCCAAATTGCATGATATTTCAACTATCACGTACATGTTTGAGTATTATATATAATCTGATCAAATCCTCGTAATTATGTTCATTGAGCACAAGGTCGATTGTTTCTTGCTCAAAAGAATTACTATTACAATAAGAATGATTACAATGCAATCAAAATGATGGTGGTTACTTGTTTATTAGGCCACCATAATAAATTGTCTTGAAATTAACAACACCATTAATTACGTGGATCTCTTTGGCTTTGGCACCAATTTTGGTACTGCACTAGCTAGTTGATAAAGTCAATAGTATGCTTTGCATATGCTCTACAAAGGGAAGCATTAGCATCTTGTTTGATTATGCCTTGCTTGAGATAGTTGGGCACAAAGGATCGTGAGACAAATGCACTACAATTAATATTTACCAAACTGCCAAGAAAGGAAGAAAATTATGCATGGTGTTTTTTTTTTTTTTTTTTTTTTTTTTTTTTTTTTGTTGTTGTTGTTGTTGTTGTTGTTGTTGTTGAAGGAAACAGTTTTTCTTTCTTTCATTCCCTACTCTGTTGTTTCCCCCACAATCACATTCACAGTACAAGAACAATATGGGTTACTATTGAAAAATTCTATAGTCACAATTTTTTTTTTGGGGGAATAATTATAAAAGTTTTCACAACCTTTTCTCAAAACTTGTTAATGTCGTAAGTTATTATTAGAACAGTATTTTTTTTTCCTCATTAACTCACTATTAACATCATTTTTATGATACATCAATCACAAAAAAAAAAAAAA
>NW_027069543.1:993144-1027184 GCF_002906115.3 Quercus suber
CGTGTGGATCTGCGAAAAGAAAAGCGAAATTCCTATGGTTAGTCAACCAAATCGAGTATACAGGTATAAAACTTGAAAATGCTGAGACCTAGATTATCTTGTATTTCGGATGCCCTACCTGGCTCCCCCTCTACGGTTGGGCAATGAAAGCCGTCGTGCCACTCTCTCGACACTATAACGAAATCTTGGTTCAACCCCTTATTGGAATCAGGAAGACACTGGATAAGACGAACCCTATCGTCCCTTGTCTTCATATAATATGTCTTACCCCTCAGGTGATGAAGGTTGTAACACCAATTCACATCATGGTGAGTCAGTCTCAGCCCCATTTTCTCATTCAGGGTATCTACACACCCTAGTATCCTAAATACGTTCACAGCATACTGAGTAGGAGCCAGGCGGAAATGCCTAAGGTAATTGAGGGTCACCGGCCTCATAGGGATTCTCATCCCTCCTTCTACAAAAGCGACTATTGGGATCACGACCTCACCCTCTCTCCTCCTAAGGTACCACTCTCCCTCTTCGCAATACTTCAAATTCACGTTATTGGGTATTCCATAGTCAACAATGAATTTGTTCATCATCTCACCGGACTCGACCAACTTCTTAAACTTACCCATTCCCCCAAAGACAACTAAAAGCTCTAAAAGAGAAAAGGAAGAATGAAATCAAGGAAATTTGGGGTCACTAGAAAAAGAAGACTTACAGAAGTATGACGATACCCTTCAGATAGTATGCAAGTCGAACCAGATTCAAACTATATGCATCAATAATTATAAGCGCGAAAATGATGAAACCAGTCGATTCAAACAGGTATTTATGCTCTCCCTCAAGTTCCCCAAATGAAACCGCCTGCTCATAAAAGCAAAAGATCATGCCGTTGAAAGGGGGAAACGTGGTGCCGCCAAAATTTAATGTGGGCACCCATTAAGTCTTGAAACGCTAAAAACGCGCATCGGGCAGTCAAAAAGCCGCCAGTATCAGTATAAACCGAAGTGGGGCAATTCGTCCAATGGACCCGCATGTATCAAAACCCTCCTCCCCGTTCGAGGGAACGTGCAGCAGAGTTTTGAGGGGCTACTGTGGGGCCCATAGGCCTGATAGCTTCGGCCCATCATGCAGCAGGCCCAAGGCCCATGCCGAGGAGCACAAGCTATTTTGGACTAAAGCGGGGGAAAGCCTATCTTCCCAATCCACGCCGAGGACTACCTTATCCTCGGCCTGACAAAGGTGATTTTGGGGAGAGGCTAACTCCAAAGTAAGCTGTCACTCTCGCATTTAATGCACTCAACTAACCCCCCTGGCCGCATTAATGGGGAGGTAACCCCATGGCAGGATAACGTTGATCAGAGTGAACCACTTGAGTACCGATAAGGCCTCTGATGGGACGGACGGCCAGAAGAAAGGCAAATAGATGATCAATAGATGGAAGCAGGAGATAGGAAGATGAAAACTATAAAAGAAAAGCTAGTAAAGCAAAAAGGAGGGGGGGGGGAAAAAGAAAGAACATTAAGGCCTCCTCGGCCACAGGCCGAGGAGCATCCTCCCATTTGTAAAGAAACTCTTAGCATTTTTTATAAGAAAAGTCCATGCATGGTGATCGACGGTCAGCCCCTAAACCTGTCAACCCACTCTCTATAAATTTATTGTTTGGGCTTATTGGGCTGAAAACCCATCACTCAGGGTCAATCCAAATTGAGTCCCTACAGAGGGTAACTTGGAGACTTCTCTAGGTGTGTTTTGAAGCCAAAATTGAATTCTTCTTGCTATAAGTATTAATAGTTTCTTTTGCAAAAATTTTCATATATATGCGTGTTTTTCTATTATTATTCCTAAATGGTAAGTTGCTATGCTTGCTTAAAATTTGTCATATAAATATTAAATGTAGTAAATTTCTACTGCACTTGGATTAATACTATATTTTTGTATCCTCAAACTATAGGCACATAAATTGAAAGTTATTATTCCAAAAGACTTTGCTCTTTCTTTTTTGTATCCTCAAACTTATTCCAAATTTTTTGGTTAGAAGTTTTGTTTGAATGGCATTGTTGTTTTGAGTTATAGTGACTGACCTAACTTAAGTAAAAAGTTGCATAATAGAGAAGTAACCATATCAAATATGAAAGCAAACTTAGCTACACTCCCAACTTGATATATAGAACAATAAAAACATGGATTTGGGTTAAATACTTTTTTATGAATGGTAAGAATTGACATAAGCGAAACAAAGTAAAAAAAAAAAAAAAAAAAGAAAAGCTTTTTAAGTCTGAAGAATTGGGGGAATTCAAAGACATGGTTGGAACTTTTGCTGTTAAAGTATTCTTATTATTTATCTTAACTTTTACGTGTATTTCTTTAAATAAAAATCATATTAATAAGTAAAGAAAAAAAAAATACAAGTTCTTAAATACTTTTGAGTTTTCCACTTTGAGTTTTTCCCACTTTTGAGATTGCCAAAAAAAAAAAACAATAAGAATATACTGAGTAGGATAGATTATAGAAAATATAGATTGTCTCTTTATCTTTACAAGAGATGAAGAAATCATCTATCATAACAGTTTTTTGCCGCAACCTTAAAAATATTTCGTCCGCACCTCGGCCCCTTAAACAATCAGGCCCATATCCAATTTTCATTCAAATCCAAACTTCTTTACTTTCTTTTATTAGACACAAAATCAAACACCTCATGTGCATATTAAATGCTGCTCTCACTCACGCCCAAATTTTGTTCACACTCCTCATTCGTAAATGTTTGATTCCCCCAAAAGAAGAAGCCTTCAATCTTTTCTTAACTTAAAAAATCGGGTTTCACACGCTTATTTCTCTTTCTTGTTTTTTTCATCTATACATAGATTTGGATTTAGCAATTCTTACCACCTCTATTGTATTAAGTCACGTTTTTATTTTTCTCTAAACAAATTGGATGTTATTTTGTTTGTGACGCTATGCATGTGATACAAGAAGATGGAGCAACAACAGCTTCTACATTTTTGCGATTCAAAGCATCCCTTGGTCTACCATCCAGACTACAGAGGTGGAGGTACTTGTCGTGGGTGCAAAGAATCAGTTTATGGTCCTATCTACTTTTGTCCAAATTCAGAATGCAAGGGAGTTGGTACCGTCATCATAAATCATGTGCGGAACTACCTCTTGGGTTGCACCATCCCTTGTACCCATTACATCATCTTATTCTTTTTGACAAAAAAACTGGTTATCTTGAGAAAGAAAAGAGCAGATACCAAGTCTATAATGAATTTCGTAAGGATACACTTATCGCTATTACTATTGCGACTTCAACCTTCACATGAAATGTGCTATTTTGCAACTTGAAGCTGAATTCCACGATCACCCATTGACTCCCTTTTGGAGGTGGATCACGTTCACTTGTGACATTTGCGGCAAAGAAGGCAAGGGTGCTCCCAATGTGTGTCTCCCATGCAGTTTTTGTATTCATAGAAGATGTGCTTCTTTCCCGCGCAAAGTCAAAGTTGTACGTCACAGACACCCCCTCCACCTCACCCATTCTTCTCTTGAACTTCGTGAATCCGACTCCTGATTTTGTCTGTTCTATGTTCAAAAGGTGGACAGATGCTACGGCCTTTACTATTGCTCCAAATGTGATTTCGTTACCCACCTCAATTGTGCTATAGATCAAAGAAACAAGGAGAACATAAATTTGCTGAAACTTAAAGATGAGGAGAACAAGATGCAGAGTTTGATCAATCTGTTGAGTCAGCAGCAACTTACAAAGTCAAAAAAATCAAAGTGGGAGAGGATGGAACTGAAATAGCCGTAGAAATTAAACACTTTAGTCACGAACATGACTTAAAGTTTACTAATGAGGAGGTTCACAATAACAAAGAAAAATGTGACGGTGCGTAAGAGCTATTCTCCCTCCTTTTTACAATTGTGCCAAGTGTAACTTCTTTCTTCATAAATCTTGTGCTAATTTACTGATGAAAAAGCGTAACCCACTTCATCAACACCCACTCACCCTCCAAAAGTTGTTTATTATTTGTCGTGCTTGTGGCCAGTTAACAAATGGCTTTGTCTACAAATGTGAGCCATGCTTGTTTAAACTTGATGTTCAATGTAGTTTGGTCCCAGAAATCCTTACCCATAAAGGTCATAAGCACCAACTTATCCTCTCCTACACAAGCTTTGAGTAGAGTTGTAGCGGTTGTGGTGCTAAAATAAATCTAGTATTCCATTGTACCACTTGTGAATTTGCACTTGACTTTAAATGTGTGACACTACCACAAACCACAAGGTACAAACAACATGAGCATCCCTTCACTCTCAATTATGTAGCTAAAGATGACTTTAGTGAATATTATTGTGATATTTGTGAAAAAAAAAAATGAAACCCAAACCATTGGTTCTACTACTGTGTAGATTGCACTTATCCTGCACATCCCGAATGTATTCTCAGGGAATATCCAAATTGGAAGTTAGGAGGCGCTTAAACATTTGATTGTCATTGACACCCCTTATTTTCATTGAGGAAACTAAGGATCACCCTAGATGTCACAAATGTATTTTCCTTGCAAAGAGTTAATCTATCAATGTGCCCCATGTAAATTTCTATATCCACTTTTATTGTGTATAGAAAGGACAAATGTGGTTTTAATTCTACTTTTCACATTTTCCTTTTGGGTTGAGCATTAAGTTTGAGAGTTTCCATGGTAACAAAGAGGAAACAATCCTCTTTGGCACGCTCCAACGTACAGTTGCTTATTTTACAATATCTTCCATCCTATTAGCCTATGAGCTTTTCAGTGGGGGATGATTTATTTTCTTTGACTTTCAGGGATGACAACTGGGCATTGGAGAGGGTAAGAAGGTAAATTAACCTACGTACATACCCCACATACGTGCATGTTATGCATACTAGGTGTGTGTTTGAAAATACTTATTTTTGTCAACTTATTTTACTATTTAGTTTATTTTTGCTATTATTTATGAGTTTCACTACATTTTTTAGTACTATTCATGAGTCCTATTATACTATTTCAGCTAACTTTTACTATTATCTATAATAGTTTCAATAAAAAGTTTTCAATTTCAACAAAATAAGTGGATTTTAAACAAACTCTAGGTGTCTATTTGGCTAGCTTATTTCTTTTCAATTTATTTTACTACTTTTTCTTTTCTACTATTCATAGATTTTATTGCACTTTTTAGTACTATTTATGGATCTCACTAGACTATTTTAACTAACATTTATATTTATATACAGTACTTTCAATAAAAAAAATTTAGTTTTAGTAAATAAGTAAATTCTAAACTCGGTCAGCTTAATTTTCAGTGTCTTTCACTTATTGTTTAGGAGTTGCAGCTTTTCATGATATTTTAACAACTTTAATTAGGACAAGGAAATGGAGGAAAAGAACTTAAAGGAATAGTGGATCCCATGCCATTATTTACTCTTTGAGAGTTTTTCAAGAGGGAGGAATAAAACAAGTTAGGGAAGATCATTTTCCTCAATAATTAAGAGGAATGGATTTTCTGTCCCTCTTTCTTTTCTTTTTCCTTTTATAATAATTCAATAATTAATGGAGAAAAACTTGAACTCTAGACTTCTTGTTGGAAGACCCATAGGTGCCATCCCTATTTAAAAAGGAAATAAATAAAATGTAAGAGTTTAATAGTAAAACTATTTTTTTTTTATCATTTTATTTAATAGATTATATATATATATATATATATTTCTATCCCATTCTATTTTTATTAAAATTTATTTGTCTCACTTTATGCATTCATTATACAAATGTTTTGAGAAAATACCAACCAAGTAATTATTCAGTATTCTTAAAATACAGTGATGTGTTCTCTCTTCTCATATAATAATATGATCCACTAATTAAATTTGTAGTTGAATTTGCCATTCACGTATTAGGGAAGGGAATACCTAATAATTTCCATGATTAAGCATGATAACTAGCTAGGTCTCCCATTGACCAAGTAGCTAGCATTTCATCATCAATTGGAACTCATTTAAGATATCATTTATATGTCATTCTTAGGAAATTGTCTATTCTCTATCTTATGAAATGCCTTTCTCAGCTTAGTAATCCCAACCTTTATTTCGTTGACTAAAACAAAATGATTAGCTGTGAAACGATAACTTGTAGTTTAGTTCAACCACTCAATGTTTCTCACACCTTTCTTCATAATTTTTTTAGTTCTGCAAGATAAAAAATTCACACACTCCGTCACATTGAATATTAATCATTCACTTGATATGAGGCCACTAAAACACATGGATGAGAGAGTGGGTGTGAAAAGTTTTGTGAAATTTTTTGGTAAGTAAAGATATACCGTAATATTTTTTCCATTTGACAATTGTATAATGGATCATAAGAAAATCCATGGGCTATTTGTTCAATTCATGTTTAGAATTATTAGCTGGGGAAATGCACCATAATGCATATATCTTGTGGTTGTAAATGTCTTGAATTTTTAATGTTATTTAAGAAGAGCTCTAATTTTCCGGATGAAATCAAGGATTTTTTTCATTCAAATTTTTTATTTTTTATTTTTGGTGGGAGAAGGGGTAATGACTAACCAAAGGAAAACCAATGTTCAAAATTATTTACTCTCTTTTATTAGAAGAATTAGAGTTCAAATCTTCCGTCTCTCATTAGATAACTAAATTAATGGACTATTGAAAAGGGTTAAATATATATATATATATATATATATATATATATATTAATAATTAGATAACTAGGTAGTGCAAGCTCAATGGAAATAATAAACAAGACGGCACAGTATTGGGCCTCAAAGCCCAACAAAATCTAAGGTTTCTACCACATGACATCAGGCTCTAACAATCCAACAAATTTACACATTACTCCCGAATCTAGCCATTCAAGCAGAAAGCCTCCAACATGGTCCATTCTACTACTTTTGAAAGAAGCAACTTGAGCACCACAGCTCAAATCTTCTAGAAATGCACTAGAACCACCTCAAGTCATATATAAATTCCTAGGCAACTTAATTATAAATTCTTTCAGCACAAGTCAAAGGCCAAGATCTGAGATCAAAGCACATAAATAAATAAAGACCCCCACAAAAGGTTAATGAGGTCAACCTAATTCTTACATTGATAAAAAGAGAAATTCTATCGACTTATAATTAATTGATAATGTTGTTCGCTTTAAGTGCTTGAAACCTAATTCATATAATGAGTCCAGAAAACTTATTTTAGGAACCAACATGTAATCCGTCACAACATGTGTTACTAACTCACGTGAAATTATTTACTTTTATATGAGGAGCTTTTACTCCTCAACATGAGGTGTGGGTCCTACTATGGGACCCTTGGTAGGGCCCACACTTTCCAAGAGAGGAGGGAGGACCCCTCCCGCCGGAGTGAAATATTTCTTCTAACTTACGGTGCCAAACTTATCTAGTTTTCATAGCAATTATATTATATAAACAACTTCATTGAAAAATACAGAGTAAACCATATTTAAAATGAGATTTACATCATTTTGAAAGTAAAACTCTATAAAAATGGATTAGTATCATGTAATTAAATTCAATATTTCTCATAATTCATTGTTCAATAGTTGTTGGAATCAATAAAATGGGAAGTTTGAACAATTAATTTTTGCCTCTTATGGTCTTTGTTGAATGAAATTGTATGCTTCATGTAAGTGCCAAACTTAGTGGGACTAACTATTAAGAGCCCTATAACTCGATAGTATTGTCTGATTCTTTAAAAGGGAGAACTTATATTTAAATTGAATCTCCCATTTATTATATATAAAAAAGGTAAAGGGTTATATATTGAATTTGGTTAAACGAATAATCAATATCTAAGTTCAGGTAAGCTAATTGGACAATAGCTCTTCCAAATATTTTTTTGATTTTGGCTTTTTTGCGTTATATTCACTGCAAACATTTTTGTATGATTTTTTCAACCAAAAAAGAAAAAAAAATGGTTGTAAATAAAGTGATAAACTTAATTTTTAAGTTCCACGCATAAATGGTATGCATATTTTGTAACATCCAACAAATACAAGTTTATCCCATTAATTTCTCAACTAATTTTATTCAAAAACTTACAAAAGAATGAATTTGCACTTGAATCATGTTGAAGAATGAAACATTGTAAGCAAATAATACAAAATATTTTCAATATACACATCAATAAACCTATAATATCTAGTTCACAAACCTACAATTTTTTCTGATCTCACCCTGGCTTCCTGTAAGCACCTCAACGTAACCCATTTTCAGCATAGCTGCTCCAAACTTATAAGCCCATGTTTCACCTTGCCTTGCATTATTTTTGACAATTCCAACCGTTGAAGGACTGCTTAAAAGAGATTGATCAGAGTTTAACAAGCCATAGTGGTTCTTCAAATTTTTATAGTACTGATTATCAAGCCTATATGGTGTAACTACATCAAGTGGTACTGTTGGACCGTTTCCATTTCCAACATTTTGTGGGCACTTGGTCTTTAAGTCTCTAGCAAATATGGGATTCATTGAAGGGTCTTGTGGATTTGTTTCATTGAAATTGTATAATCGTTTTGAGAAAGAAGAACAATGTGACCTGCCAATGGAATGTGCCCCAGAAAGTGTCACCATTTCATCAAGACTAAGTCCTTTTTGCGCAAATCTCTGTTCGACTTCCTGAGCATTGAAGGTAGGTGGTGGAAGGTTGTCAATAGGCTCATTTTCACGTGACACCCTACCATCACGGCGTCCTGATGGAACTTTGTAACTTATGCCTCCAACTTTGTAAGCACTATCACGAGCAGCAAATGCAATAATGTCTGTACAAGAAACTGTTTGTGGGCATTGAACTTTGTTAATGGTCATTTTCGTGACAAATTTTATGGTCTGACGAAATGATTAAGCCCAATTGCTTAGCGGGTCAAACTAATGTATTTTTGTCAATGTATTTAGCTCTGTTACATGGTCCAAGCCCATGCGAATTGTTGGAGAATTGAGTAGGAATAGTTTTGGCGGGTGTGAGCTAGTTCCCATTGGACGTTTTACATAGGCCCAACCTGTACGTGCTGCGAAGTGGGCTAGGGATGCTGGGGGCATCTAAGGCCCATGAAGGAGGTCCAATGCCAGAAATTTCCACCCAATATTTGACTTCATGCTTTGTGTGACTGTGCCCCTAATTTTCAGTCCAGCTCCATTTTCCCACACCAAGCAGCTGACTCTAAGAAAAAGTTGAGCAGTCTAGCCCACTCAGCCACCCAAATGTAGTCTTCCAAGGCCTACAAAGACCAGAGATAGCAGCTATAAAGAGGAAGCAACTTTATTTCCATAATTATGCAAAAAGCAACCAAACTTTTCCCCAAGCATAAAACATAATACACCAAGTCATAGAAATAACATCTGAAAGGTCCAAGGCCTTCATCCCACCTAAAAACTGGTCACAAGCATCCCCTAGAGCTTGATATAAATATGCACCACCAGCCCACAAGAAGGAGGACATTTTTCCCTACAAAAAAACCCAAAACTTTGACACAAGAGCCCAGTCAGCTACCTTAATGTATGGACGATTTGAAGGCCTAGGAGTGAAAATATTGATATAAGGGAACTCTCCCTCTCTTGCTCAAGACCTCCATCAATTTCTTCCTCTGTGTGACTGCGGGCTGAAATTTCTGACTTATGAATATATGATTTCTGCACTTTCTTGTGTTTTCATTTTTGTGTTGTTTTCTCTTTTCATAAAGCACCATTAGCCTTTGTTTACCCCACATTGTGAATTTTTGGGCTTGGCTCTCCAAATAACTAACGAATTTAACGAACCCAAGGGGAGTTTTGGGCTCATTGCTACAATCTCGACCTTTGTGGTAAAACATCCCCGACAAACTTCAAGTGCAGCCTTCGCCTCAAATATCACTTCAAAGCCTCTTAAGCTTGGATTGTTGACTGGACTATCTCTCTCCACTGGATTTCCAGGGGTTGAATCAAGTAAGACAGAGGCATCACAACCCTGGCACGGATAACATGGAAAATATGATTTAACTAACAACTTAGTAACTAAGCAGCTTATAAGGTATATTGTTTTAGCGGGGAAAAAAGGAAAAGAAAAGGAGAAGGATCTGCAAATTTAGGTACAGGTTCTAGTAAGCATATTACAAATTAAGTGGATTGCAAAGTGCTAACATACCCTGACAAAACAGTCATGAAAGTGCATTCTGATTAGGCCAGCAGCTAGGCCAGGGTTGCTTGATACAGCTTTGTTCACAGTGTTTCTTACAATGTTCTCTGCCGAGGGACAAGTTGATTGATAGTAACCCACTTGGAGTGATGGCATCGCTAGTGACATTGTCACCATCATAGACATAGTAACAAAGATAACCAAGAAAAATTTGATGGTTGCCATAGTTACTCTACAACCCAAATACCCCAATACTGTAACGAGTGAATGAATAAGACTCAAGAGTAAAGAACAAAGAAAGAACAGATAAAGAAGAATATTATAAGCAAGAAGGAGATGAAGATAAAGGTTGTTGTTAGCCAAGTATTTATAGGAATGACCTTAGTGAAGATGGGACTGGCAGATTTTCTTTGAAAACCAAAACGCGTATTGCTGCATAGAAGAAAGGCTTGAAGCTGTCTAAGAGGATTTCCATGGTAACAAAGAGGAAACAGTCCTCTGTGGCTCACTCGAAGATCTTTCCATTCAATTAGCCTCTTAGGTTTTGAGCGGGTAATGATGTATTTATGTTTTTTGACTTTCAGTGATGTCAACTTGGCAATGGGGAGGATAAGAAGGTAAAATAACGTACGTGTATATATATATGTATATGTATATAACCCACGTATATGCATCTTATGCAGACTAGGTCAGTTAGCTTAATTTTCAGTATCTTTGTTTACAGGTTTTACTTTTTCATGACATTTTAACATCTTGATTAGGAGAAGGAAATGGATGGAAGGGAATTAAAGGGGTAGTGGATCCCACCATTATTCTACTATTTGAGAGTTTTTCAAATTTCGAGAGAGAGAGAGAGAGAGAGAGAGGTAAAAAGTTAGGGAAAATTATCATTTTCCTCAATAATTAAAGAGATATTTTTTTGTTCCAATTTTTTTTATTCAATAGTAGGTGCCATCCCTATTTAAAAAGGAAAGAAATAAAATATAAAGAGATTTAATAGTAAAACTAAATATTTTTTTTCTTTTCATTTTGTTTTATAAATTTCAAATAGACTAGGAAACTAGAATTATATATATATATATATATATTATTCTATCTTTTTCTATTCAATTATATTTTTATAAAAATCTATTTATCTTATTTCATGCATTCATTTTATATATGTGTGTGTAGTATTACAATTGAGAAAACAAGTGATCAATCGAGTAACTATTCAGTATTCTCAAAATATAATAACATGCTCTCTTTTCTCACTTAATAGTAGTGAAGTTATTAAATTAATAGTTTAGTCTACCATTCACATATTGTAGGAGAGACTACTAAATAGTTTCCATGATTAAACATGACAGCCGGTTAGGTCTCCCATTGACCAAGTAGCTTGCATTTCATTATCAATTGGAACTCATTTAAGATGATCATTTATATGTCATCCTAAAGAAAAGTCCATTCTCTGTTTGATGAAATTCCTTTCTCAACTTATAAGTCCCTACTTTTTTTTCGTGGACCAAGACAAAATGAATATTTGTGAAAAGACAACTTTTATTGCTTAGTTCAACCACTCCCTGTGTGTGTGTGATATTAAAGGTTCATCCCCACTCCCTGTGTGTGTGTTGTTAAATTTACTGTTCCTCTCTCAAAAAAAAGTTCAACCACTCCATGTTTCTCGCACCTTTCTTCGTAATCTTTTTTTTTTAATTTTTTTTTGGTTCGGCTAGATAAAAAATTCACATAAAAGGTTACTGAGGTCACCTTTTTTATTGATTTATAATTAATAATTAATAATTAATATAATGTTGTTTAGTGTAAGTGTTTGAAACCAACATTCCCAAGGACACCTATTTTGGTATGCTAGCGGTATCTCCTTTTTTCCATTTTAGGAACCAACATTCAGTCAACCACAACATGTCTTAGCCTTCATTAAGTGCAATTGAATCAGTCTATGTAAAATAGAAAAAGTGGTGAATTTTACACATTTTGTATCACACCCCGAATATTCTAAAAAGGTCCAAAGCAAGGGAAAAGAACCATTAGGAGAGAGACTGTAGAGGATTTTTCTTTTCTTTTCTCTTTTCCACAGGATGAGAATATATAACCATATTAAAATCTCCACATTACAAGTTAGAACTCTATAACACATTTACGAACAATAACTAAGAATCATGTGCTTCTATGTAATACAGGAATGTATTACAAAACTCCAATTGGATTACACAAAGTCACAATCTTTGCAAGAATAAGGAACCTTAACATTGAATTTAGGCCTACCACGCCTAAGGCTAGCAAACCTCAAGTGCCTAACCTTCTATAGAATTAATCAAGACCTCGTTGAACATAGCAAGATTGAGTCACCAACTATTTGCAGTACAAGTCTCCAAATTTAACATGGCACTCTAATCATCACCAATGAAGTATGCTCCATACTCGAGATATAGCTAATTGATCTAAAAAACCATTAGAGGGTGGGATGAACTAAAGCCTAATAAGTAGCATAATTAATGGGGGTAGCGGAAATGCAAGTCTCATGATGATGAAAAGTTTACAAAACATGTTTTAGTTTGGGAAATTTTTAACTGAATCCTACAAGGCCATTTTTTATAATAATGTGACAAGAATGATTAAATGATGAAACACAAAGTTTCTCAAAATAATACCATGAAACTATATACTATAATCTGTGAGCACTAATAATATAATTCCAAAGCCATAAAATCTAACATACAGTAATTTATCACAAACATACCACACTACCATATAGACCGGTCAGGGGATCCACCCATTCACAATTGGCATGATATTGTCCTCTTTGGTATGCAGTCACTTGGCCCTATGGGCAACAGCCTCATCCATACCCTCACAGTTTTGTCTCTCCCCTCATGAGCAGCAAGGAGAACACGTCAAATAAGACATCTTTTACATGTGGTCTTTTAGTCCCATGGGTAGCAACCTCACCCACACACAATCAAGGAACCTCTTTCCCCCATAGGAAGCAAGGAAGAACATGTCATCCAAAGTGAAAAGACACTAACCTAGATATGATTCTCTTGTCACAAAGACTACAAAAACTAAATTGGGTGATCATTTGGAAATCACATAATGGCATAAGGTTAAAACAACATAAAGCTCACAAGTTACATATACTTTCTATGAGGTTCTAAAGATTTAGGAATTTATGTATTTAGAACTCTAATTTGTATTGTTGGCAAACCATGATCAAAACAGGTTATTTAGTCTTGTTTAGACTTGCTCAAAGTTGGGTCTTTCATGTAAAGTTGGAATCGAGAAGCTACAAATGCATTTGTGCATTTCGGCCTGGCTCGATCGATCGAAGGAAAGACTCGATCGATCGAATCTCGGGCAGAATGTTTTTATGCAGAATTTTCCAGCTCAGCCCTAACTCATTAAACGTTTTGAGTTTTCTGTTTTTACCCTAGGCATATAAAGAAAAACCCTAGCCACGTTTTTAGAGTTGCTCCAGTTGTATTGTTGCTCATACTTTTCTGTTTTGTGTAAATCTCTTGTGAGATCTAGAGGAGCTTTCCTTTACAAAAATCTTAAGGTTTTCAAGGTAGAGATTACTTCAATATCTTGATGATCAACTCGGTTGCTACCATTGAAACTTAAAGAATATCAAGCGTGGGTGCTTGTAGCTAATTAGAGAATCCAAGAAAGAAAGAGTCCGTGGATTCGGAGCTTGCTCGTGGTCGTGTCAGTAAATTCTACTGGTGGGTAGCATTAGGAAGTCAAACGGAGAGCTTGTAAGTCCTTTTGTATGAATTTCGATTCTTTCATAGTAGATTCAGGTTTACCTTGAGGATAGCTAGGTCAAATCCTCCCCAGGTTTTTACCGTGTGGTTTCTTGGGTAATCATATCATTGTGTCTTTTATATTTCCGCTGCTTTATACTTTTGATATGATTGTATGTTTGTGATAACCTAGAATTGCTCAAATTGACTAAGTTAATCACTTGGCTAATTAACTAGGTTAATCTGGTTGTTTTAAGGGGTTTAAAACCGTTCAAATGGTATCAGAGCGGGTAGCTCTCTTGTTAGAGATTTTTTTATCTCTAAACTGATCATTGACCCCTGTTGTCATAGAGCATGGACACTCTCTTATTGTTCCTCCTCACTTTGATGGGAATAACTATGCTTATTGGAAAGTAAGGATGAGAGCATTCCTAAAATCTATTGATGAGAGAATTTGGAATTCCGTTAAGTACGGATGGCAGAAGCCCACTACTCCTGTGAGTGAGTGGCAAACTTCTGAAAAAGAAGCAGCAAGCTTTAATAGCAAAGCTATGAATGTCATCTTCAATGCTGTTTCTATGGAGGAATTTAAGAGGATTTCTAATGTTGAGGTTGCTCATACTGCTTGCAAAATCCTCCAAATTGTGCATGAAGGCACAAAGACAGTTAAGATCAATAAACTGCAGCAATTGACTTCTAAATTTGAAAGCATTAGAATGTCTGATGATGAATCTTTTAATGAATTCTATGCTAAATTGAATGATATTATTAATTTTGTTTTTAATTTAGATGAAATCTATGATCAACCTAAAATTGTTAGGAAGATACTTAGATCTTTAACTGAGAACTTTAGACCCAAAGTGATTGCCATTACTGAGAGTAAGGATGTGGACTCCATCCCTGTTGATGAGCTTGTAGGATATCTTCAGTCCTATGAGTCTGACCTACTCAAAGTGAACAAATCCAAATCAATGGCTCTTAAGTCAGTTGATGATGTTGATGTTGGTGGATTTGATGGTGAGCTCTCTGCTATAGAGATTACGTACCTTGCCAAAAATTTTAGAAACTTTCTTAGGAATAACAACAGAAAGGCAAGAGGTACAAACACTGCTGAACCTAGAAACTTTAGGAAGAATGATCCCACTAAAGTTAATAACTTTGAAAAACCTAGAGAAAAAGTTGGTTAATCTTCAAACAATCCATTGGGTGCTTAGTGTTTTGGCTGTCAAGGGTATGGTCATGTGAAATCTGAATGTCCTACATTCTTGAGGTCTAAGGGTAAAGCTATAACTGTAACCCTTAGTGATAATGAGGTTTCTGATTATGAGTCTGGATGTGACGAGGATGGAAACTTCATTGCTTTCACTGCTACTGCTGTAGTCAATGAAAGTATATCTATTAAAGAGAACCCTTCTGATGGAGAACTCTCTGAGGATGCAGATCTTCAAGAGGCCTATAATAAACTTTGCAAAATTGCTGCAAAGGATGCTATGAATGTTGAACTTGGCCTGAAGAAAATTGAATCTCTTGAGCTTGAAAAGAAGAATTTGCTTGTTAAATTGTTTGATGCTAATGATCTTTTGAACAATGTTAAATCTAAGAACAAGCTTTTGCTTGATAAAGTTAAAACTTTGGAACATGATTTATCTGTTGCTAGATCTGCTAGTTCTAAACTTGATCAAATGTTGAACGTTCAAAAGTACCCTTCTGACAAATCTAGTTTAGGATATGTTGAAAGCATTTTTTATTCTGCACCATATTCCACGAACTTTGTTCCTTCTTCTTCTTCTGAACCTTCCGCGAGTGAGGTTGTGAGTGAAACTGTCAAACCACCTGTGAGTGAGGTTGTTAAATATGTAGAAGTTTCACCCCCTAAGAAGATTAGGGTTGATCTAGGAGAGTCTAAACCTAAGGATTCTACCCTTTCTAAGGACAAGATGCATGGTAAACCTGCTTGGGTTTGTCATTATTGTGGAAAGTGATAATTCCAAAGGAATTCTGATAGATTCAAAGGAATTCTAAGGAGTCAATGGGCTGGAAAATCTCCGGATGTTCTTGATCTAGTAAGGTGAGTCCTGAGAAAACAAAGAAAATCAGCAGAGAAGACCGGTGGTAGCCGACCTTTGATTCTCTGATGGTAAAGTTAGAAAACTGGAGGATAGGAAAGCTTTCAGTGCTTAACGTTTCTAAAATTCTCTCCCAGAAAAAGAAAGAAGATCCCCTTACCTCTGCACAGAAAGGCCTTTATATAGCAATAGAAATCAGTTACTTCTGCTAATCGTTGTAGAGTTTGGAGGATTCAGAGGGTAACTTCCTTAACTGCCACAAGGGTTACCTCTTCAGAAACTGCGTTGAGACTTGAGCGATACAGCTTTTGGTTGAAAGGGTGCTTAGTCTAGCTGTGAATTGACCTCGTCCGTCATTAATGAAGGACGAGGTCTAGCTCTTTATTAACCCATCTCGTCCGTCACTACTGAAGGACGAGATATGCAGCCCGCTCGTCCTACAATGGACGAGCGTGCATGGGTATTGGTGGTAATGGAGGGACGAGGGTATTGAACACAGCTATAAGCACTGATGTGGACGACCATAAGGACGAGTGTTTGAACTTGGATGTTTTCTGGCACCATCAGTTGCCCCCCTTGTCCATGTGTCGTCCACGGGTGTGTAATTTATTCTGGACGTATGACCCCCCTCTTTCAAATAATCAGAGGCGCCACATGTCACGATGTAATTGGTGATTTGTTTCGTCGGTTCATTTTTTCGAGACGTATGCCACGTGTCAATGCCTGATTGGTTGTGTCGCTTTATATGCTCAGGTCAACATCTATAAATAGTGGAATGCCCCAATTACCCTCTTACTTCTGAGATTTTTCCTCCTTGACATCCCTCGTCTAGAGCCTCGTCTAAGACTTCCCGCGTCCATAGTTTCAGTACGTCCTAGATCCAGGTAATCCCTCTTTCCTCGTCTTTTTAGGTTTTCTTAAAAAATTTCATTTTTAGACAATGTCAGGAATCACCATTTTCTCGTCTAGTGATAGTACAGTAAGAGCCATAGACGAGTATTACGACGGAAGCAGTAATAGCTCTAGTAATACTGTAGTAGTAGCAGTAGGGGAAATACTACCGACGAGGAATACGTCTCAGGGGTCCCTGGGGTTCCTTTAGAAGAAATTCAAGAACAACTTAGGAAAACTGTAGGGTCCCAGGTAGGTACCTCGTCCTCTATCCCTCCGTCTAATCCTTCGGACGAGACGGAGGTAACCGTATATAGCTGCGCTGTAGATATTCCCTCGAAGACGGACGAGGAAAGGTTAAACAACCTTAGGAAGTGGTACCAAATCCCAGACGAGTTTAATCCTAGATTACCCTTCCGTGGAGAGTGGTGCTGCAATCCTCATTTTGGAATAGGTGTATACGAGGCCTACCTTCTTGGGGGTCTTAGATTTCCTTTAAATTCTTTTACGAGAGAACTGTTATTTAGGTTAGGTTTAGGGGTGTGTCAGTTCAACCCTAATGCATGGAGGTTAATTGTCTCTATGCAAATTTTGTGGAGGGAAGTGTTTGGAGGGGATCGTCCTATCACTGTGGACGAGTTCCTCTATTGCTACAAACCTTTCGAGATTCATCAATCTCCTGGCTTTTACCAATTCACTGCCAGGAGTAAAGACTGTAGATTGGTGAAATCTCTGGCCTCGTCTGACAGAAAGTGGAAGACGGAGTTTTTCTTCGTTTCTGGATTCTGGGCTGGAAATCCTTCAGACGTTGGCCGGGATTCTTTTGGTCGTTTCAGTGGGGACTTAGGAAACCTTCGTCCTGAGGGTAAGTCCCTTAGCTTTCCACTTCTTTTTACTTGCTTTTCAGTTATTAACTTATTTAATGTTGATTTATTTCATTGCAGCTGTTGGACGACCTACTTTAAGCAAGTTGCACCGTGACCGCGTCCATAGGGCTCGTCTACACGCGGACAGGGATTTCCACACTTTAGTCTCTCTTAGACGACTAGCAAAGTGGGGTTTTGGTCCTAACCCTTCTGACGTTGCCCTTGCACACGAAATCACAGTGAGAAAAAGTAAGTAAATGTTTCTTGTGTTCCTTAGATTTATTATTTTCATTTTTCTAAGTAAATCCTCCTCGTCTCTTCACAGGAATGGCAACTATGAGAGGCAACAAAGGGAAAGAAGTTGGTGAAGGGAACCGTCCTGAGATCGATCGCCAAGCTCGTCCCACTGCTGGGGAGAAGAGAAAAACTATCTCTAAAAACTTAGACTTGGAGAACCTCCCCAGCAGGCGAGGTAAAAAGGTGAAGCATGGCTCGTCCCAGGTGACTAAGCCCACCCCGTCCTCTCAGCAGCCTACCAGAGTTTACGAGGTTGACTCGTCCACTCCTGTGGAGTCTACTCCATCCAAGACCCCTCCATCCAAGACTGCACCTTCCTCGTCTCAACCATCCCAGAGGGCCCCCTCCAATATTATCGAAAACGAAGACTTGGCCTGGGAGCGCTTCAAAAGTGCCGTGACGGACGAGGACATCAATGTTTGCTATGACATGTCCTTGAAGGACTTTGAGCACTCTGGTGTTCACGACCTCCTCAAGGTAAAAAATTCTTATCCTCGTCTTGACTAAATGTACACCTTTCTTCTTTTCCTTTCAGTTAATCTAAACCTGTTTTATTGAATTCCCCCAGGGCATGTCTAAGTTCATAGCTGCGTCCAGACAGGCCACTGGGTTGGACAAGACGAGGATTTTACTGGAGACGAGGATACGGGAGCTGAAGGAAGAGTCTAAAAAATGGGTTGAGGTAGCTGCTAAGACGACCGAGGAGGCTAAGCAGCTCCAAACTTTGGTTGAAGAGTTGAAGGCCAATGCTGTAGAGAAGGATGCTCGTCTTGAAGATCTACAACGAAAGAACGACGAGCAGAGCATTCTCCTCTCCAGAGCCAAGGAAGATGCCGTGGCTGAATTTAAGGCGTCCAAGCAGTATACAGACGCCTTAGACACCAACTATGCTGCAAGGTTTGAAGACTTCAGGATAGATGCTGCTGAGAGATTTCCTGACGTGGACTTCAGCTCAATCATGCTTAATTTGAACCCTGCCACCACTAGCTCTCTCCTTGGCCTTGACTCTGAGGACGCCAACATAGAGGACGATGCTACAACTCAACCTCAGGACGGCCCCAATCCAGATGCCTCCACTTAGAAGATGTATTCATGACTTAGTTGTTTGCTTTTGCTTCCTTCTTTTTTATTTTCAAAGAAAATATATGTAACCTAAGCACATTTAACTCGTCCATGTTTAAGGACGAATGTTGATAAAACAGTTTAAAAGGGTGTTTAGGACTTTTCTAGTCCGCCCTTAAAAAAAACAATTAAGTGTGTGTACTGTTTATTTTATGGACGAGATTTTATATTTTATAACTGATTTGCTTTACTCGTCTATGTCTCATACACAATCTCAAACCATTTTCATTGGAATTTTCATTTGTAATTTACCCATGCACAATGATAACAAAACTTCACTCGAAATGGCTTCAAGTGAAGAGGCACCATTCGTCCTTAGACTTGCCTGTGTTTTTATCTCGTCCATGAGATACTTCTTTGAAGTGATTTAAGCACGTTCAAAACGCCCTTGTTGACTCTCGTCCATACTGTGATTAGGTTTATTTTATATCCTCACTTTATGGACGAGCATTCCCTGTTTGATTGTGATTTGGTGAAACACGTCTATCTCGTCCTTAGCTTAGGACGAGAGCGCTTTATTTCATCCTTGGAGAATTTAATTTGATGAGCCAGCTCTGCCTCGTCCTTAGATTTGGACGAGCGTACTTTATCTCATCCTTGGAAAATTGAGATCACATCTCCGCGTCCAGAGAATTTTCTCGTTTTGAGCTTTTCAGCTGTTTTCAAGTCGTCATGAACAGAAACAATGCTTGAATCATGGATTTATACACTATTATGTACATTCCACAAATATTGTTCACAATACATTGTTTATAGACGAGACATGTTTCATGAAACTAATGCCTGCCTTAAAAGAAAACCAAACACAAACCAAACCATAAACTAAACCATAAATTGTCCTTAATCATAACAACAAGACAAACTAAATAAACAGTCTTTTATGTAGAATAGTTTATGTAGTCTTTAGACGCATTCGAAGTCATGTTCATCTTCGCTTGCATTTTATTGATAGTACTTCCTCAAGTGCTCCACGTTCCAAGGATGCTCTAACTTCCTCCCATCCAGTGCTTCCAAGTAATAGGTCCCCTGTCTTTTGCAGTTGACGACTCTGTAGGGGCCTTCCCAATTTGGCCCCAACTTTCCATGAGCCGGGTTCTTTGTTGCCAAGGAAACTCTCTTCAGAACGAGGTCGCCAACGCTGAAACGCCTAGGCTTCACCATTGCATCATACTGCCTAGCCATGAGGTTTTTGTACCTTGCCATCCTTTGTTCAGCGTCCATCCTTACCTCGTCTATAAGATCAAGGTTCAGACGGAGTTGTTCCTCGTTATCTTTGTCTTGATACGCTGCCACTCTATGATTAGCCATGTGCACTTCTGCTGGTATAACTGCTTCTGTTCCGTAGGCTAATTTGAAAGGAGTCTCCCCTGTAGGAGTTCTTGCTGTCGTTCTGTATGCCCACAAAACACCTGGTAGCTCATCTGGCCATGCCCCCTTAGCCCCCGCAAGCCGAGTCTTGATTAATTTCAGCAAGGATCGGTTGGCAACCTCTGCTTGGCCATTAGCTTGTGGGTGGGCTGGTGAGGAATAGTGGTTTTGAATTCCGAAATGCAGGCAAAAATCTCTAAAAAGTGAATTATCAAATTGTCGTCCATTGTCTGATACCAGCACCCTGGGTACTCCAAATCTGCACACAATATTCTTCCACACGAAGTTCTTGACATTCTGTTGTGTAATGTTAGCCAAGGATTCTGCCTCTACCCATTTGGTAAAATAGTCAATACCAACTACGAGGAACTTCATTTGTCTCACGCCCAGTGGGAATGGTCCCAGAATATCCAGCCCCCATTGTGCAAAGGGCCAGGGGGCCGTCATTGGAGTTAAATATTCTGATGGTTGTCTGGGGACATTGCTGAATCTTTGGCATTGGTCGCAAACTTTGACGTAGGCCTTAGCATCAGCTTGCATGCTAGGCCAATAATATCCTGCACGGACGATCTTGTGGACGAGTGATCTGGCTCCTGAGTGATTGCCACACGCTCCTTCATGGATTTCCCTTATTACGTAGTTTGCTTCGTCTGGTTCCAAACACCTAAGGTAAGGCTGAGAAAAACCTCTTTTGTAAAGAATCTCGTCCATTAGAACGTACCTGGCTGCCTTTACCCTTAGCTTTTTTGCTTCGTCCTTTTCTTCTGGGAGTCGTCCATCTTTCAGGTACGACACAATTGGAGTCATCCAACTCGTCCTGCCTTGTACTTGTTGTACTTCTGGAATGTCTACGCTTGGCATATATTGAATTTCATCTACCTCGTTCACAACTTCACTTGCTGAGGCTTCTTTCGCCAGAGCGTCAGCCTCCATGTTTTCCTCCCTTGGGATTTGGACGAAGCTCACTTCTTCAAACTTTTTAGTAAGGCGCACTACTCTATTCAGATACTTCTTCATTCGCTCTCCCTTGGCTTCAAATACACCATTCACTTGGCCTATGATTAGCTGAGAATCTCCTAGGACGAGGAGTGACTCTGCTTGGACTGACTTGGCCAATTCCATCCCTTTGAGGAGTGCTTCATACTCGGCTTCATTATTGGTTGTCTGGTACTGCAAACGAACCCTGTGTTTTAATTTGTCTCCCTCTGGAGATTGCAACACCACTCCTACTCCTCCTGCATATTGCGTAGACGAACCATCCACATAAACCACCCATTTGATGCTTTCCTTCTCGTCCATCTCATCACAATTCAGAGTAAACTCTGCAATGAAATCTGCCAGAGCTTGAGCTTTGATGGCATGCCTCGGTTGATACTTTATGTCAAACTCACTGAGCTCGACGGCCCATTGGATCAAACGTCCTGCAGCCTCCAGTTTGTTCATTGCCTTCTTAAGTGGGTGATCTGTCATGACATTAATAATATGGGCCTGAAAGTAATGCCTCAGCTTCCTGGAGGCTGTTATCAATGCGAAGGCCAGTTTTTCCATCAGCGGATACCGTCCTTCTGCTCCCCTCAATGCTCTGCTAGTATAGTATACAGGCCTTTGTACCTTGTTTTCCTCCCTTATTAATGCTGAACTCACAGCATGCGGGGTGACTGCCAGATATAAATACAACTCTTCCCCTTGCACGGACGGGCTTAACAAAGGGGCCTTGGTAAGGTACGACTTCAACTCTTCAAATGCTTTCTGACACTCATCATTCCATTCAAATGCTTTCTTAAGAACCTTAAAAAATGGCAAGCACTTATCAGTAGCTTTGGAAACAAACCTATTGAGGGCGGCAACTCGTCCGGTAAGTGATTGAACTTCTTTAACACTGCCTGGGGGCTTCATATTCAATATTGCTTGGATTTTATCAGGGTTTGCCTCGATTCCTCTGTAGGAGACCATAAACCCCAGGAATTTTCCTGATGATACTCCAAAAGCACATTTGCTGGGGTTTAGCTTCATATGATAATGCCTCAATGTATTGAATGTTTCCTGCAAGTCGTCCAGATGCCTTCCCTCGTCCTGGGTTTTTACCAACATATCGTCTATATAGACTTCCATATTCCGCCCGATCTGTGGACGAAACATATGATTGACCAGTCGTTGGTACGTTGCTCCAGCATTTTTCAAACCAAAAAGCATTACCTCATAACAAAATAATCCCTGACTGGTAATGAAGGACGTCTTCTCTTGGTCTGCTTTGTCCATCCGAATTTGATTGTATCCAGAGAAAGCGTCCAAGAAACTGAGTAACTTGTGGCCCGCAGTGGAATCTACCAGCTGATCAATGCGTGGTAACGGGTAACTATCCTTTGGGCAAGCCTTGTTTAAGTCAGTGAAATCGACGCACATTCTCCACTTGCCATTCGCCTTCTTGACCATAACTACATTGGCCAACCACTCAGGATAGTATATCTCTCTAATGAACTTCGCCGCAATCAGCTTTTGAACTTCTTCCTTAACAGCATTATCTCTTTCTGGAGCAAACACCCTCTTCTTTTGCCGCACTGGTTTCATCGAAGGGCATATACTTAGACGGTGGGTAATGACACTGGGATCTATGCCCGGCATATCTTCATGACTCCATGCAAACACGTCCCTGTTTCTTCTCAAAAAACAAATGAGATCTTTCTTGACACCTGCTTCCAAATCTGCCCCAATCCTGGTACACCTCTCCGGGTTATTGTCGTCTAAAGAAACATCTTCCAACGCTTCAATAGGTTCTGCTGCAACTTTCTTTTCTTCAATAGTCATCGTTTGTATTTGCTCGTCCATAGCCAACATGGCTAGATAACACTCTCTTGCCGTTAGCTGGTCTCCCTGTACTTGGCCTATTCCATACTCCGTTGGGAACTTGACTGACAAGTGGTATGTAGATGTTATGGCCTTCCACCTATTCAGAGTTGGCCTTCCAATTATGGCGTTGTAAGAGGACGAACAATCAACCACAAGGAAATTCACCTCCTTGGTAACTTGTTGCGGATATGCCCCCACTGTCACTGGTAGCGAAACGCTGCCCACAGGTTGTATCTTCATTCCGCCAAACCCCACTAGAGGGGAGCTTACTTGTTGCAGCTGGTCTCGTCCTAACCTCATTTGCTGAAAGGCTGGATAATACAAAATATCTGCCGAACTCCCGTTGTCTATTAACACCCTTCTAGTCTTGTAGTCAGCAATGAGGAGAGTAATGACGATAGCATCATCATGAGGGTGGTGGATTTTCTCTGCATCCTCGTCTGTGAAGGTAATCGTCTGCTCGTCCGTAGCTTTCTCACTTGGTAATCGTCCGGAGAGTTGGACGTTTTGTACTGCTTTCAAATACGCCTTCTTTGACTTGGACGACTGTCCTGTAGGACTTCCTCCCAGGATGATCCTTATTTCTCCAAGCGGTGGCCATGATGTTTCCTCTACCTTTGCTTTCAGCTTCTCATCCTTGTGGTCTCGTCCAAGAAAGTTCCTCAACTTTCCTTGCCTGATGAGATTTTCAATTTGTTACTTCAAATCAAAACATTCATCTGTATCATGTCCTGATGAGCTTTGCAAGCTCCTTGGCGGCAGCGCGGGGATTCATCAAGTCGATGGGATCATCTTCCTCAGCTGGACCGCGGTCCACGACCGCCACGGCTTCTTCTGCTGCTGGTTTAACCTTCTTTCCCTTTGGGAACCTAACCCTCTTTGGCCTATAAAACCAACAGTCACTAAACACTCAGACTCAAAAATCTTTGGTTTTGAAACTTTCTGATTTCATTTCCAGGAAAACTTTTTTCCGATACAACAACAGATATTGAAAACTAGAAAGTGAATGAATTTGAGAGAGAGAGAGAGAGAGAGAGAGAGAGAGAGAGAGAGATTAGGGATTTGGAAGAGAGAGAAGAGAATTACGCTGAAGGTTTGTTGGAGGAGTCAAGGTTGTTGTCGTCGTCGGCGTCTTCGAAGAAAGGGCGCTTGAGATTGGGGCGCGATGAATTACCTTCCATGGTGGAGAGTGGCGCGTGATGAAAACCTATCTCACGAATGCCGAATCCTCTTCCTGTGTCTCTGTCTCTCTGTGAAATTTTGAGATTGTAGTCGATGTTTGGCTGCGGAGAAAATGTAATCCGGTCACCGTTTCGGTACCAGTATAAAATAGATAGATCGAGAGATTGAGTGATGTGACGGTGAAAGAGAAATAAATAATTAAATATTTTAAAAAAAAAAAAAAGGCAAATACTAGGCTTGTTCAATTTGATTAGGGGAAATAAAAATTTCAATATCAATTAATATTTTTTGATAAGCCAATATCAATAAATATTAATATACTGTTTCTCTCTCTCTCTCTCTCTCCCATACACACATACATATATATATATATATATAAATTATAATAACATTTTTATTATATTATTTTTTATTGTACTAGTTTTTTTTTAAAAAACAAAAACTTTTATTGTACTAGTTGTAACACGTGAAAATATTAAAATTCATAGGATTATTGCTAATGGATTAATATTCGTACACGTGGAAAAAAATTTGGAATTACCATTATTGGATTGGATTAATGGTGGTACTATAAGTAATGCTATATGGTATTAAATTATTAAAAATTTAGTTACAAAATTAGTTATAACTTAAAGTTAAAATTATACTCAATACCTTTTTATTAGAAGTGAATTTTAACAATTCCACTATTAGATTACATTTTCTTTTTATATCCTTTATACTTGCAAAATTTTTAAAAAATTAAAGATTAATATCTATGTCATCAGTAAATTGTTTAAATTATAAGTTTTTGTAATTTAAAATTATGCATATAATATAAATTTATAGATCATATAGTAATTAATATCTGATTAACACAAATTTTGATATGTGTATTAAGAGTGTAAAGAATATACAACTTAACGGTTACATTTTCAAAATATGTAATAGTATTTATTTTATTTAGTAAGGTTGTTGCTTTATGCTACAACCAGTTTTGTAGCTAAACTTTGTCCTTGAACTATTGACTATCTTAGCTCTAGAGAGAGACACAAGTTTTAGAATTATATACCCCTCCAAAACCAATTTTATGGATTTTTAGTTTTTTTTTTTAAATAAATATTTTATTGATTAAGCAAAAATAAAGAACAACCAAAAGAACTGGATGTGAGACCATCTCTATCCAAAGTTGGGACAATTTGCCACTAAAGTAAAAGATGGGCAATCATATTGCCCTCTCTTTACATAAAAAATAAATCTACATTTGTAAAAGATTTAGCCAAAATAAGAATATCCTCAATTATAGCTTTGATGCTTCAATGAAAGGATAAGCCTAGTTTTTGCAAAGGCTATGTCACATTTCATGCATCTCCTTCAATAATTATGATGTTGAATCCCTTAGTTGCTACTCTACAGATAGCACACCAAGCTGCTTCAACTTCACCACGAATATCACTTCCTGGACTAATTTGTTATGTTCCCTTTATGGTCTCTACTCACCACAGCCACATATTTATTTCCTTCTATAATAGCTCCATCAAAATTCAATTTAACCTAATCCATTGGTGAAGGAAACTAGATTGGATCTCTAGATGGTTTCTTAATTAATTCTATCCCTGCTTGTTTGTGCTCTTCAAAAAATTTCAATATTTGCCTCGCAATCTCCATAGGGTTGCTTTTGACTCCCTCTACCCTTACTTTATTTTTTATCATCCATAGGTGATTACAAAAAATTGCAGCAAATAGTTGAAAATTTCTAGATTCTTCACCATTTAGCCCCAGCAAGCCTTCAGGGTTCAAAATCATTTTCACCCAATTTGAAATTGAGAGGTTAATTAATATATTCAAATTAAATGGCCAAGGTGACATTTGCCATATTTGGGCAGCCCAGTCACATTGAAGATGATATGCTCTATTGACTCAACTGCATTGTTGCACAAATAACAATCTATAGAAGAGAGAACGAACCTATTATTGAGGACTAAACAAGTAGATAGGATGTTCCAGACTATTTTCCATAGGAGGTCTCTATCTCTCTATGAAATTTGAGATAGTTGCAATAAAATTTTATTTTCTATTAGCTTTCTATCTCTTTGTGGTATAACAATCTTTGAATGAAAATAGAAATTTTTATTTACTATTGCTTCCGCAAAACTAACTTTTTTTTTTTTTTTTTTTTTTTTTTAAAAAAAAAAAGGAAAATAATGTAGCCTGCATTTTGATTGAAAAATGTCCAAAAATTGGATGTGTAATGGACTAATGGGTGGGTTCAATGTGTTAATCTTATAGGAGCATTTACATTCCCCCAAAAAAAAAAAAAACATTTTAACTCACCAAAAAGTCATTTTATCAATTTTCTTCACTCACTTTTAAAACACATCCTACATCCCATTCTTTATTTTGGATTACACTATATTAAAATAATTTATTTTCTATTCACATAATAATAGCAACTGAACTCCTCGCCCACCCTAGTGATTGCAACACTAGCCATCCAATGGCCTGATCTCAACCCATCACACCCCATTAGTTTCATTTCCACTTTCAAATTTCAATCTCAACCCATCACAACCTACAACCATTCTTTTGCTCCTTCTACAAGCTTCGAGGCCACTAATGGACCACTATTCCTCCTCCATTGACATCTTTGCCATTGAATTAGGTATGCTTGAGGCGTACGAGTTCAATTCCACATGCCACAATTGTAGCAAAAATGAACCAGAGAGAGAGAGAGAGAGAGAGAGAGTATGTCTAAAATGTTGGTGTAGATTTAGATTTAATTTTTTTATCAAGTGTATATTTAGATAAGCACTATAGCAAATTCTAATTTTTGAACAATGATAGCAAACCAAGTGTGGGAGTGTTTTTTTTTTTTAGCTGTAGTGTAATCTATCTTAGTGAGAGAAGAAAAAAAAAACATTTTAGGGTGAATGCATACAAACTTTCAGCCTCTTGGATTGGTATGAAAGTATGAAACATAATTGACAACTTTGGTCAAACCTTTCATATATTGGTTTTTCATAGGATAAAGGGGATATTATTCTAGGTAGAGTACCTATAATTATTTTTTTATTTATTAAAAAAAACATTTTATCATATCTATATCATCTAATACATACTTTATTTACATAATTTAAAATTGGTATATATTTTTTCTTTTGGTAATTCAACAATTGGAGAGGGAGATTTAAATCTTGGAAGTTTCTATTGAAATCTCTATAAGGCTTGGCAAAGGGTAAGAATTTGGACCAAATCCACTATAAACACTTTACACATTGTTTAGATGGAAAGAAAAAGTGGAGAAGGGTGTAAAGTTGTAATTTATAACTAGTTTATATTGGTTTTAATTTCGTGCCAAATTTGATTGTAATTATATTCAATTTTATGTACTTTTATTTTATGTGGGATTTATTTGTAAGGGTTCAAAGCAATTAAAGACTAAAGCTGTTTTCGCAGGTAACTTGCGAGTAAGCTTCCCGCAATGTGATGCATGTGCCTTGCACATGACTGGAATACGAAGAATCAGGACAGGATGGAGATAGTTGGTTTTCAAGAGTGTCTCACGGGTAAGGCATTTCCGCGAGATACTCGCGAAACATTTTGTTTTGCTGAACTATCATATCTGATACGCACTATCTGTATCCACACTATATATACCCATATTACCCACAGATGTTGAGGAGTGCTTCTGAGAGAAAAACCTAGCCACAACTATTGAGAGTTAGAGATTGTTATACCCACATTTCTCTACACAATTCATTGTGGTTTTTCCTCAACTCTTACCTTTCCATTTTCATACCCTTGAGAGGTTGCTAGCCCAAACACTTACCACACATATACTAAGTGTTGAGTGAGGTTTTGGTGCTGCTGGAAAGCATTGGTAGAAGTCAGGCTTTGGCAGATGCAATCGAGCGTATTGTGAGATCTCGAGAGCTAGACAAGAGAAGGTTCCGAGAAGCCTTGTTGGAGTAAGAGCTTGGAGGGCTCAGGTGCATCAGGTAGATTAGGCTTAGAGGGTCTTTTGTTATTCATATATCATAACTAATTGTCTAGTGGATCGATTACCGCTTAAAAGGCAACGGAGAGGTTTTTTGCCGAATTTTTCGATTTCTTCTTCGATAACATATCGCGGTGTTATCTTGTGTTTGCATTATTCTTCCGTACTCTTTTACCTTTCATTTTACTGCTGTGTTTTAATGAATATGGCTTAGAGTAGTTATTTTGTTTGTTCACTCGCATTTACTCTTTTCCGTACTTAGTATAAGTAAGGGTAAAATCAACCGAACCGTAATCTTTAATTTGGGAGTCTAAATAGCTCTTGTGTTTTTAACTCATTTTCAAACTTTCAAAGAGAAAGATGAGAAAGGAAAAAAAAAAAAAAAAAGGATTTCCATAAAGTGGTTGACATGAGAGAGAAGAAAAGAAAATGATGTTGAAGGAAGCATTTTTTGTGGGGCCTGCGGTTTTGCTATCAACCCAAATTGGGCAGAGAGAGAGAGAGAGGGAGAGGGAGGGGGGGGGGGGGGGGGTGATGTTGAGATATTTTCTGACTTTTTATGTTATAAAATTACTAATGCACCCTTAACTTATGTTTAGTATTTAATTTTTTAATCATATATAAGGACATAAAAAGTAGAAAAATATATTTTTACCCTTTCCTTCCCTTTTACAATCCAAAAAAAAGAAAAGATTCACTAGTCTTCTTTTTTTTTTTTTTTCCCTATACCCCTTTAATCCTTATTGCTGGAGAAGAATGTGAAATGCTGGAGAAGAAAGCTAATAACACAATCAACGAATACTTTTGCCCACGATCTCTTACCAATATCTTTCCATGAATACTCTTACTCTTACATGCACAATCTTGAATGAGACATACATTAAGTGTCAAACCCTGTCAAAGCATGACTTCATCAAACACAACCGTTGGGTCTCCTACCACAAAATTGAGCATAGAGAACACATGTATGGCTTGCATTCTGATCACCATATCCAATTGTTATGGTTTCATCGTTCCTCAACACACACCCCACCACCCCCCACACCCCCCCCCCCCCCCCAAAAAAAAAACACACACACACACACGCTCAGGATACCTTTCACTGAAGTTGTGAAGAACAAGCAAAATGAGTTCTTGTCCTGTAAATATTGTATCTTGAAAACCTGATACTGCAGATTTCACAACATCTCCTACCGCAATTTCATTCATTAAATATAGAAGATTAAAAGACCAATATGAACAAGAAATACACGAGCACTTTCAGCCAATTTTCTGAGATCCTTTCATTCATCTACAATAGTAAATTCAACCCAATAACAAATTAGAGCACAGAGAGAATTTGTGTGGAAACATTGCCATTAGTAAAGTGTAGACATTCAACTGTTCCTATCTCTTGAATTTACAAGCTCAGCTCAGCTCAGCAGAGCAGTGTTTACCCATTTGAAGAATGTGACACTTTTCCACCTAGCGTTTGAATAATAGCTTGGAGGACTTTAATTTCCTCATCACGCTTTGAGATTTCATCCTGCTTTGCACGCAACTCTTCCATGTGCAGCTCAAATACCTCTGTGGCAAAATATGAAGTGCATTGGACAAATTTGTATTTTGGGGGTAATTACACTGATAGAAAACCCAAAGTTCCAAGTGAAATCTTAAAAAAAATTTGAAATTTCAATTGCATCAATGTCTAAACCATAGTTGTATGACCATTTTAATATTAATCCTCCATGAGTCTCAATTAACTGAGAGTTAACAAGAACTGTATATGAAGCCCCTCCAGCTGGTAAAAAACCTCCACATGAACTGTACGCACTCCCTTTTAAGGATTTTTAGCACCTAGAGGTCCTACAAGCAGCTCATCTAGGTTCTTTTATAAATCTGGGTCTGATATAATGCTCCTGAAACTATAAGGGGAACATTTATGTAAATGAAATTTCTATAGTTAATTTGCAGTAGGTATCAAACTCCAAGGTTGGTTATGTACTTGCTCCTTTATTTTGCCTATAAGAGGCCAGGGCTACCATAAGTCCCAAGCAGCTATTTAAAAATAGATTTGTATAAAACTCTTTAAAGGATAGCTAGATTTCTCATGGCAATGGAGTTACTCAATTTTGATTCAAATAAAATTATTTACAAATAAGTGCAAATGCCAAGGCTCAAGCTCCACCCATTTTGTTATCCTAGCCTCTAACCCATGTTCAGGGTAGCCTATATCAAAGAACCTGTTGCTATCAGTTAAAACATTTTAATTTTTGTATCTAAGCAATTAAATTTAAACCTTTACAGAAAATTTTTGGACACAACACAGTCTGTTTTTGATCATCCAAATGGCTCTTCCACCATCTAAAACATAGATGGAAAAACGAGTGAGGGATTGAGGGGTGACATTGGGTGCGCCAACAACATGATCAAGGGAAAAAAAGGTGAAAATGAATACATATATTATTAGTTTAGGAAATTGAGCTTAGTTGAGCTTGAGCTCAATCTAAACTTGGTCTTATGCCCAAAATCATTTTTATTGGTAAGTTACACACACAACCGGGATGGAAGTTGAAGTCATGAGTTCAAGATCTACTAAGTAATCAAAAATAAAAAAGCAAAATAATTTTGGATCAAAGCAGGAATGGTATTAGCTCAGCCCAGATGTTAGTCCTACCAGCCCAACAGGATGCAAAATATTTCAATCATAAGGGGCTTGGGCTCAGCTTATTTACTCTACCACAAATGTGTTGACTTTGAGAAGCATTGTGGTTATAATACATACAAAAATCAAAGATGCATTGTTTTGCTTCAGGTGTGGCTAAATATATGATGACCTTAGTTGAGCCCAACCTCAGCTCTAGGCCTAAAAGCTTTTTAGGGGCTCATCCTAGATCAAATTCCAATAAATCGCATTCAAATATTTTCTGGCCAGACAAGTGGGTTTCTGCCTAGCTCAGCCCAATTGACAGTCCTACCACTACCACAACTGAAAGTATGACATAGTCAGTTCATTGATTGTCCTACCACTATGGGCATTTCAAAGAGAGACAAACCACAAACAGTATGCCCTCGTTATTGATTTTACAAATAAACGACAACCCTGATCAATATCAAATTAAAGTGCTGTTGTTGTAATATACCACCATGAGAAATGTTAATGCACTTCAAGATAAATTATGCTATTATAGATACCTATCAAAAAAAGAAAAAAGAAAAATGCTATTATAGATGCATCTCTCTAATGATGGGAATGGCCTCCAGCTTCAAAATCAAGATTTACATAAAATACAAAAAAGAAATAAAATGCAGTAAAAATCTGATTTGGGAGATATTTGATAAAGAATCTTTCAATGATGCTAAAAAGGGGGCCAAAACAAATTCCCCATTCTTAAAAGGGAGGCCCAGGCCAAAAGATGTGGCTCAAACAGGAAGATTTATTGAAATCTGCAAGTAGAGAAGTAGAAGAATTGTTTTGCTATCTTTAAAACAGCCAAAAACTTGATTTTCACCATTGTTTTTACTTTTCAACACCAATCAAGGAACATTTGAACTCACAAGAAGCTTCAAAAGAAACATAGATCACACACACACACCTACACTCCAATCATTCAAGCACCCAAGAACTGTAATATATGTTTAGCTACTCTCATTGTCTCATTTTTGTTGTCCATCTTCTCATACCCAACTTTTAAAGCAAACTATCATAAATTGCTTTCTCTTACACC
This sequence comes from Quercus suber, assembly GCF_002906115.3. Lineage (NCBI taxonomy): Eukaryota > Viridiplantae > Streptophyta > Magnoliopsida > Fagales > Fagaceae > Quercus > Quercus suber. The sequence continues at coordinate 1,025,351 of NW_027069543.1, forward strand.
AAAAAATAAAAATAAAAATAAAAATAAAAATTTTAAAAATGATCCTTAACACTTTTTTTTAAGGATAATTTGTAAAGGAGTATTATTGTATACACTCAATTTAGTAAGTACACATCTTCTTTCAGACCTGCACAAAAGGCGAGCTGGACAAGTAATATGGTATGGAAGAAATATAATATATCCCCACTATATCTTCTACTTAATTTCAAGAATTAACATACATAATTCATAAATTAAGGTTGTACATCAATGAGGATCAAAGATGGCAATTGAAACCATTCTCTGCCCCTCTCCTACAAGAAAATTAGTTTGGACTGTTTTTTGAACATGGATGGGGCAAATTAAAAGGTAGTAGCCCATTCTTAAATGGAGGGAATTCATATGGGTAAGCCAGGGATGGGGGAAGGAGAAATACACTCTGCCACCCCATTTCCATTATAGAACATCAAAGCTGTACTTCCATCTTACATCCTTAATTATAACCACTTAAATAACTGGAAACTAAGATGCATCAATCATTTTCCTCCAATATATGGTGCCGCATTCTAAACTGATGAACTATATATAATAAAGATTTCTCTTATGGTGCTTCAGTTATAAAGGAACTAGGATGCACAAACACAGACAAGGACACGGACACGGATACGGGTATGATATGGCGACACGAGCAATTTTTGTACGGCACCCCAAATGAAGTGTCCGTGCATCCTACTAAAGGAACACAAAGAGTGACTATAATGATATAACCCAACCATATAACTCTTGATTTGGAAGTCACAAATTACTGACTACTATTACTCCTAAACAGTTTGTGCATCAACATGCCTCAATGACTCTTACTCAAGGAGGAGTATATGATCTATTCTCCCTTCATTTTTACCTACTTCTATTTTTAGGGTAAGTGATTTAATAATTTAAAGTCGCCACATCTTTGCTAGAAAACAATTTTTTTTTGAACAGATGTATTAAAGGGAAAATGGAAAAACCAAGGATAGGACATACTTGTGGTGTTCTCAAGCTCTCTTGTAATCTCTTGTGCATGTAATTCAGCAGCTTTCTGAGCTGCCTCAGCCTGTCGTTTCTCAGAACGAGCACGAGCTGCAGCCGTAATGGCAGCATCGAGTTCTCTTTCCAAAGTCTCTACCCTTTGTTCAAGAACCTAAACAGATAAATACAGACAGCAATATATTATTTTCCTGACAGAGAATTCACAGCAACTCAATATCATGCAACAAAACATTAGTTATCAAAAGTCACATTAATAAAATCTCACAACTTAACTATCAAGTAACATAGCTGGAAGAATTATATTAGTGAATTCCAATATAAAAATCAACTACACTTCGTTCAATTATGTATTAGTAAATCTATTGAAAACGCTATAAATCAAACAAAAGCAAGCAAGAAAAGAAAAACCCAGATCAGAATATGAAAAAAAATGAAGAATAAGATGAAACTGAATATATAAAAAATGAAGTCAAACAAAGTGTGAGGAACCTTGATGGTACGGGCTTGTTCGGAACTGAGGGAGGCTTTGGCAAAGGTCTCTTCGTCAACAAAGACAGCTTTCTTGAGGAGTAGCTTTTGGAGTGACTCCAGATTCGAAGCCATCTCCGTCAGATTGGTTATGGCTCCGCTCCATCTCTCACTTCCTTTTCCCCTCTCCTCCATTGCCATTTCTGATTTCTCTCTCTCTCTGCGTGCTTTGAAAAAGAAAAAGCTACCTCACTACGCTTTCTTTCTTGGGCTTTCCATGGTTTCTACCAATGGGCCGGTTTTGGATTTACCCGCCAACCCGGTTGGGAATAATCTCAGTTTTTGTCAAACCCGTTTG
>NW_027069543.1:1027567-1040949 GCF_002906115.3 Quercus suber
AAGAAAGAAGTTTGCTGGGGTTTGAGAAGTTTTTCTCAAAATTTTTTTTAATAATTTTTCTCACATTTCTTTTTCTTCTAGGAGGTATTATAAAAGGATTCCTAACTTGTTAGAATTTCAATAAGGTGCTAAATGAGATTGACGGCCAATATCCAGATTTGTATTTATGGAATTGTCACATCTAAATTAGCATTTGGGTCAGGATATCTCTAATAAGGTGCTGGCTGCCAATGGTGTGGACTTGAGTTGGACCAATCATCTCAATACGAGATCTCATTGAGTTGGACTTGTGCAAGGTTTGGGCCACTCCGACTGCACCAAGGGGGATGGTCATGGCTAGCGTCAAATTTCTATTGAAAATAATAGAAGGTACTCATTTGAGAGAGTTTAATGCAAATTCTTAATCAATTTATTTGAAGTATTTATTTATTTCATTACAAAAAAAGAATTAGGGTTTATCAACTAAAAAAAAATGCTTTGTTATTTTAAAATTTAAAATAAGACTTATACTTATCATGTTTATTAATTTAATAAATCATATGTATAATGAATAATGCAAAAGTAAGTACGTAATTACTGATTTTTATTTACCAATCACAACTTGACACCGTAATAAGTCATGAAAAGAATGTCTAAATAGATTTTTAGGCAACTGTTAATTTAGGCTATTGATTCTCATATCCTTATTATCACCATTAATATACATCACTCATTTCACATTTTAAATGTGAACATCATAAAATAAAATAAAAATCGACATGGCATGTGAAATTATAATATTATGTGTTACATTTATTTACATTTATAAACTTATAAAAATAAAAAAAGACATATAGTTAAGAATCTTTTAGCTCAACTTAGTTTTTGGTATCCCTAAGTGAAATATTAAAGATTTAAATTCTCTTAAGACCTTCTCTCTCTCCTCATATTATGTGTTAAAAATATTTAGTATTCTCAAAAAAAAAAAAAAAAAAGATTTAAATCCTCTGCATTTTAGCTATTGGATTATTGAAAATAGCAAGGCATGTATACTAGACTTCTCTCTATTCAGGGTGGTGTGATCTAAGTCATTCATCTAAGTAAAAACTCTGGTCATCAATGATTCAATATAGATGAAAGTACTTAGCTAGAGAAAAAAAAGGCCTAATTTTTACAATATTTTTTTTTATCAAAAAGAAATATATCATAATTTTTTTTTTTTGAGAAACTACTTGATATTTTTATAACAATTGAGTGAGCAACTTTCTATTATTTTTTATTGAGTCATCCTGAATATTTTTATAGACAAAGTTTAGTTACAAATTGATTGTAATCTAAGGATCTAAGGTTATAACCTTACTCAAAATATGTTCCTTAAAAAAAAAAAAAAAAAAAAAAAAAAAAAAAAAAAAAAAAACTTACTTTATATTTTTTTTATTGGAAATGAATTTTGACAAATCCATCATTGGATTACATTTTCTTTCTATATCCTCCATACTTGCAAAATTTTTAGAAAATTAATAATCAATAGCTATTTCGTCAATAAATTATTTAAATTGCAAGTTTTTGTAGTTTAAAATTATGCATAAATTAGAAGCTTATAGATCATATAGTAAATAATATCCGATTGACACAGAATTTGACATGTGTATTGTAAGGTAAGAATTTGTTCCATGTGAGTAGTGGTACACTAACGCAAGCTCCAGAAGCATATAAAGCATTAGTGGGGCGCCCTTCTATCCGATGTGGGACTCTAGGCTTGGGGCTGAGACTATGAAACCCTCCTTGCTTGCCTGCACTCGGGGACGAAGGCAAAAACCGCATCGCGCCTGGCACCGCGGTAGGTACACAATTAGATGTGGGTGGAACAAATTCGTGAGTAGTGGTACACTAACGCAAGCTCCAGAAGCATATAAAGCGTTAGTAGGACGCTTTTCTATCCGATGTGGGACTCCAGGCTTGGGGCTGAGACTATAAAACCCTCATTGCTTGCATGCACTCGGGGACGAAGGCAAAAACCGCATCGCGCCTGGCACCGCGGTAGGTACACAATTAGATGTGGGGTGGAACAAATTCTTACCTTACATGTATAATGTATTAAAAGTGTATTAATGTGGAAATGACCCCTGAACAATAACTTCACAGCTAGCAGACCTTTTTACCACCTTCAGTAGAGTCTTGATGGAATAAGTATCTTGAGAAAAGTCCTGAGGCATACAAGTGGAGGGTTGGGATGCATGGAAAAGGGATATAAAAGGAAGGGAACCCCCTAGAAAAGGGAATGAACATTTTTAGGACCAACAGAATAGGAAAGAAAATAATGAATGGCTTGGTGTAAAACTTGAACTATATTTATATACAAGAAACTGATCCTCAAACTTGCCTGAGGAGGTCATTATCCTCAATTGTTGTTTAAATAAAGTCTATTTGTTATTCTAGGCTATTCGGCCTTAAACTTGGACTTAGTTCAGAATTGCACTTGAACTAGTTTCTCACTCTCTTCAAAAATTAATACGTAGTAATATTAATTTTTTTTTAAAGAAAGTTGTAACCTTAGACACAACTAATCTTATAACTAAACTTTGTACTCGTTTTACAATCTCCCATTAACTAATAACCCATGAACTATGTTACTGTATAAAATAAAATATTTATTGAAAATACATAGATAGATATAGAGGTGAAAATAGCCACATACCACGTTTTGGCAAAATTTGTGGCAAACTAGCACTGTTTTGGAAATATTTAGCAATCTATCACTTTTTTAGTACTCGAGTTCCACAAAATCGAGTTCTAAATAGTACTCAAGTTCAGTGAACTCGAGTTTCTAGCGAGTAGCCAACGTGGCACCGTTGACCTAGAATTTGTGTAATTAAAAAAATAATGTGGTACTTGATATTAGTGAAATCGAGTATCTCTTTATAGTACTCGAGCTTAATACAGTCGAGTACCTTTTTTTTTTTTTTTTTTTTCCTACTTCTTTTCTCTGTTGGAATGGCTTGAATAGTCAAACTTAGTGGCTTGAAATTAGCCAACAAACCATTAAATCGCTTGCATGCCTATGTCAGGAAGATGCATGATATTCAAGAAGTTTCATGTGTGAAGAAATGTAAGAGTTTGTATTAAATGTTCTTCATGAATTGTCAAAGAAGATGGCTAGGAACAACGCCTGACTTGGAGCATGAATTTGGTTTGCATGTCAAGTCATCTTTGTCTTTCTATTATCTTTTCTGTTTTGTTTGTTTTTTTTTTTTTTTTTAATTAAAATTAGCTAGTTTATTTTGTAAAAAATATTTTCCTTTAAAAGAAACTTGTAAACAATTAAATTAGAACATTTTCATGGTTTCCACTTTCCAATTAGCCCAAGTTAAAGGTGTTATTGCGAGGAAGAATGTGTTGTTGTTGTGAAAGGTAAGGTGGAGTAGACTAAAATGTATATTTATTTATGTTTGAAGAGAGAAAAAAAAAATATTATATATATATATATATTAAAGAAATTAAAAAAAAAGTCTTGCATTTGAATAATAAGTTAGTTAAAATAGAAAAGGTAGAGTTTCAATTTAATAAAACTCCCTTGGGCTAGTGTGAATGCTATTAAACCAATGAATAGTTATATCTCTCCAAGAGAATAGCAATAACTATTCCTTAATATATGTTAAATAATATTAAGAATTAATATATCGCAATAAATACAAACCCCTCTTTGCATATAATAATTATAAAAATAAAAATAAAAATTATTAAAAAATAACATTTCATTTATTAATCTTCTCTAAAAGTATATATATGAAATTGGGATACAAACTGAACCAATTGTCAAACATAGGTGTAGAATTTTATTCCAATTCATTTATAGTACCAAACGTGCCACTACAAAAAACTTGGACTTTAGCCACGTTTTAAAAACTCAGCTATAGACTCTAAAAACACAGCTATAGGCTATAGCCACGTTTACAAATGCGGCTTTTACTTCGTGACAATAGCCCCCTGTAGGGTCTATAGCTGCATTTTTTGTAGTGTACTCTTATTCACAAGCGATTGCGAGTACTTGTTTACCAACATTGCGACCACTAAAGAGTCCTAGGAGAGCTGCTGCCCCATTCTCAAGGCCTTCAGCTATGTCTTCCACATAAACTATCTTTGATTCTCTAATGTATGGCAATATGTGGTCTAAGAACTTGGGATAGAGGTGATAGTATTCAATAGCTGAAAATCCTTCCATACGAATTCGCTTGTATATGATAAACATCAAATTTTTAATCCCTTCAGGCTCATCAAGATTGTAGGTTGAGGTCATTCCACATCCGGCTATGCGCCCGTGGTCTCTCATGTTTAGAAGAACTGCATCAAGCATTTTTCCTCCAACGTTCTCAAAGTAAATGTCAATACCATTCGGGAAATACCTGCCATGCCAAAAGAGAAACCAATAGTAATGTGTATTGCATTAATAAATAAAAAAGTTAAGATTACATAAGTTGTGAAAAATAACTTAATTTAAATAAATTTTCTTTAGTATTGTATCGTTTTATACCAAACAACTATTATTTATATAGTTTAATGTGGGTTTCAGTTCGCTTAACTGGTAAAGTCTCTTATGGTTAAATAAAAAATTTGGGGTTTAATCCTCGCTTATATCAAAAATTGATTGGTGTCTTGGTCTAATGATAAAAGAGTTATCATCAGGAATGAGTACCATAAGTTAAAACTCTCCCTCTCTCTCTCTCTCTCTCTATATATATATATATATAAATAAATATATATATATATATATATATATATATATATCATGTAGAAAAAGGTGAGCTTTAAAAGCCAATGGTGACATTATGGATTGGTACCACACATGTAACACACAGTAGCAAATACTGACCTTTTTAAAGCTGCATTCAAATCATGCTCCTCTTTATAATTGAAAGCCTCATCGAACCCAAACTTGTTTTTCAATAAATCAACCTGATTAAAGACAACAAATAAGTATTCATTTAACGGAGGTTATATATGCAATTAGCACCATCTCTCCTTTACCAAGAAACAAAAAAGGAAAGTAATTATTTCATATGTACACTATTTCCAGAACATCAGTAGAGACATGGCAACGTATTTCGTACCACTTGCTCTCAAAGAGAGAATTAGATATGAAAAATTAGATGGCGACTACACAAAGTCGATAAATAGTCAGAAATTCAAAAAGTTCTAAATTCTCATAATCTTAGTTCAATATATAAATGAAAAATGATAAAAGTATTACAAGTTTCAATACTTGATGACTAGTGTAAATGGTTTCAAAAAACAATTATTACCAAAAAAAAAGTGGACAAATTAAAATGGTGATACATTAGTAGTTAAATTGTCACTGTCACGTCAATTTTCAATTATAGTTTGCTTTGAATTTATAAACTAATATATCAATTTATAATGTTCTTATAATAAAATTCTAATACCTTGACAGCACTTGTTATTTATTACACGTGTATGCCATGAACAATTTTAAAGCATACGGTGGTCAAAGGGAAAGCAATCGATCAGTACTAATTTCCATGAACAATATAACTAAAGGAATTATCCTGATATTACCTTTTTTTTTTTTTTTTTTTTAGGAATTAGGATTTTAAAATTTATTAATCACTAAAATAATATATGCCAATATTGTTATAAAAAATAAAAACAAAACAAAACAAAAAGGATGAGATGTTTAATTTCTAAAAACACAAAAGAAACATAGAAAAATATAAATAATTGAAACATGAGATTGCAAAGTTTATTATATGTTATCTATATAATATAATAAGTTACTAGATCTTAAAAAAAAAGAAAAAGAAAAAAGTGAGAGAGAGACTTAGTAGACCTTTTGTTGACTTCCTGCACTTCCAACCACATAGCAACCCGTCAACTTTGCGAATTGTCCAACGAGCTGACCAACTGCGCCGGAAGCAGATGAAACGAAGACATATTCTCCTTTCTTAGGAGAACAAATTTCGTAGAAACCAGCATATGCTGTTATACCAGGATAACCTATATATGAACACATTCAAAATATGGAGGGGAACCCAAAAAAAAATTCAGCACGAATCTAATTTGTCAATTGTTTTTATATTATATGAAAAAAAATTATATTATCTTCAGATCAAAGAAAAAGAAAAATATAATATGGATAAGATTTTATTTCTTATTTTTAAGGATGTATATATGGTTTAGATATATCTTATATTTATAATATTTAATAGAAATCTTGATAATTAGAATCTTTAATTCAAAATGTATCCTCCCGATGAGAGTACAAGTGACAGTAAAAGTACAAGCACATATGATGATTTGAAAAGTGAAAACCACTCACTAAAGAAAAAGGAGCAATCACAATTATAAAAACTACCAAAATAACAATTTGTCATCTCACCAAATTATGAAATATTGTGGAAGATTTTATAGCCATAGTTGATTGGATAAGTTAAATATATATAGCGAGAGGCAAAATTAATGACAACCAAACCAAATAACTGACCAAGAATTCCAGTGTAATAGGAAAGTGGTACATCTGTATGGTGAATTTTGGTAAGGTTAGGTTCCTCAACTAGGCTGTACTCTTCCCATTCAGCTGGTCCCCAAACAAAGTCACCTTCTTTGTAGTCTGGATGCCTGGAATCCAAAACCTTAGCCACTCCATACCCAGATAATGCCTACATGTTTGCACCAATTCACAATCGCTAGCTCAAAACTCAAAACTTATAACCAATCAATTTGCATTAATAGTCATATCTACATCCTATTACAAAATTATCAAAATATATATAATCTAGAGAGTCACAAAACATTTTACAAAAAATAATTCACAATTGTTGATGAGTCAAATTGTGATAGGCCCAAGTAAGAACGAATAAAAATTTACTAATTTAACTGTTGTAAAAATTGTTGTGTATTATGTATATGTGTACATGAAAATAGAGACTTACCGAGCCAGGGGTATAGGAAGCGAAGATCGAATCTTCAGCTCTATTCATGCGAATCCGCATAACGGGATCGCATGATAAGTATAGGTTCTTCAACAGAACTGCTTTTGATCCATTTGGGATCTCCAATTTGATAGTACTAGTTTTCACGTACATGTCTGATTCTTTGGGAGAACCAGTGACATAGTCCCTCAATATCAGCTGCTTGTTGCTCACTTCCTTTCCAACACTAGCAGCCATTGCCTCTATATCTCTACGTGTTTGTGTTTCGATATTTTTTTCCTCTGAAATTTGTGAACAGATGTTCTATTTGTAGTACACACATTCTTAATGTTTTATTCTGTATAAGTGTGTTTTTTTTAATTAAAACTAAATGTTCATGTTATTGTGCCACATAAGTCATTGCCTCATTGGTGGTTTGAAATATATATATATATATATATATATGAAAACGTCATTGATGATGGTTGGCACTACACTTTTTGAAGCGGAAAATGCCATTGTATTTAGTTGACCAATCATATTTCTTTATATAACATGGCTAGGTAAACAAATAAAGAGAAATGTTAATCAATGTTTTTAAGGTATTGATTTAGAAACTATTTTTACTAACATTTTATTAAGAGAATGATAAAATAATAGGTGTAGACAACTTTTTATATTTCTCATAAAAGTGATGTTAAAATTTTTCTATTATAGTTTATTAACAATTTCCATAAAAGTATCCATTAACATGACCCATAAATAAATGATTATAATATATTAAATGTGATGGGTTCCAATAATAGTAATATGTTAGTAGGATTGGAGTATATTAAATACCAATATTCTTAAGGTATTTGTTATTTTAAAAAAGTTTTGAATCATTATCTAGAGATTCTGGACAAGCGGTGCAAAATTAGATAACAATTAGAATTTATAGTGAATTCTAATTGTGTTTCGACTTTAATATAACTATATATTATACAATTAACACAAATAAGTCATTGCCTCATTGGTGGTTTGAAAATATATACATATATATATATATGAAAAACGTCATTGATGATGGTTGGCGCACTATACATTTTGAAGCAGAAAATGTCATTGTATTTAGTTGACCAATCATATTTCTTTATATAACATAGTTAGGTAAACAAGTAAAGGGAAATGTTAATCAATGTTTTTAGGGTATTGGTTTAGAAACTATTTTTAGTAACATTTTATTAAGAGAATGATAAAATAATAGGTGTAGACAACTTTTTATAATTCTCATGAAAGTGGTGTTAAAATTTTTCTATTATAGATTATTAACAATTTCTATAAAAGTATCCATTAACATGACCAATAAATAAATGATTATAATATATTAAATGTGATGGGTTCCAATAATAGTAATATGTTAGTAGGATTGAAGTATATTAAATACCAATATTCTTAAGGTATTTGTTATTTTAAAAAAGTTTTGAATCATGATTTGGACAAGCGACGCAAAATTAGATAACAATTAGAATTTATAGTGAATTCTAATTGTGTTTCGACTTTAATATAAATATATATATTATACAATTAACACAAATTTTGTCATATGTGTTAATAAAGTAGATAACATGCAATCCAATACAGGCAATCAAAATATTAATTTAATAAAAATTTATTACATATGTAATATTAGTTAAAGTTAGATGAGTTGTAACATGATTATGACCCAATTAAAAAAAATTATCCAAATGACTACCATTTTTTTAAAGTAAAGTTAGATGAGTTGTAACATGATTATGACTCAATTAAAAAAAATTATCCAAATGACTACCATTTTTTTTTAGTAAACAGTAATACTTATTAAAACATATACGAAAATAATAATATTAGTGTTTTGAACCAAATTTATAATAAATTACATAATCAGAGTTCAACTACAAAAGGTTTTAACATTTGCAGTTGTAAACTAGGGTTATAGACAGCGAACACTAGACACACACAATCAATATGGGATAAACATTTCATTTTGTTTTTAGTAAATAGTAATACTTATTAGAACACACATAAAAATAGTAATATTAGTATTTTAAACCGGATTTATAATATGTTACATAACCAGGGTACCGTTTTTAATTTTGTTTTTTCCTTCTCAAATTTGGGCATGAAAGCTATTCCTACTATTGCTGGTATAGAGTTTGAGAAATAGTAGGGTGATGAAAATAGAGACATTCTAATAATAATTTTGTAGTTTAATTAGTTCACACCTCTAACTATTTCTAATAGATACGTCCATGCTTTAAATCTCTATGCCTTAGAAAAAACTATTTGATATCAAATAATACTATGTTAGAAGTATCAAAATTTAATATATACGACACAAAATACTTTTTCGTAAGCCTTAACCATGGAATCATAGAAATAGAAATCCACATATGAAAATGAGTCTCACATTTATTGGAGGGAGGAGTATTAAACATTGTTGACTCAATAATTGCCTGAAGATTTCATATATGTTGAGGTAAGATCTGACGGGTTTGAACAAATTATTAGCGGCACTAGCCGCTGTGCCAATCGTTTTTCGTCTTGGTTGAAACAATCAATATTCAAAACAATGTTATCATTTCCTGGTATTGGTCGGCAAAAAGATAATGAGCTAATGGCGTTTTCTTAAATGTCTTGTTATTGAAAATATTATCTGATCTTACCAGACCATCAGTAAGATAATGAGCTTCTCTTCAAAAAAAAGATAATAATCATTTTTTTTTAGGGTGTTTAGAATGCTGCCTCTACTAGGTGAAAATAGTGAAATATCATATTTTAGCAAAATTTATGACAAATTAGCACTGTTTTGAAAATATTTAACAATTAGGTCTTGTTCCTGGTCATCTTTTTTGACAATTCATGAAGAACTTTTAATGCAAGCTCTTGCATTTTTTCACACATGAAACTTCTTGAATATCATGCATCTTCCTGATATGGGCATGCAAGCCATTTAATGGTTTGTTGGCTAATCAGTGGCGACTCTAGGAATTTTGTTCAGGGTGTTCCTATTCCACTTTGAAAAAATTTAGGGTCATTTCAGTCTATTTTGAGTGTTTTGGGACGTTTCAGTAAATACCGGCCAAAATTCAAGATTTGGTCGATATGAAGTTTGTGCTTAAAAAAAAAAAAGTTCTTAAAACAAAAACAAATTTGCATTCTGTACACTAAAAAACCTCAAAAGGAAAAAAAAAAAAAAAATGAAAAGAAAAGAAATGAATAAAGGTACCTGTATAATAAACTATAAGTTCATTTGAAATATTAATAAAATTATTAATTATTGTTATTTAGTTGTTTCATTTATTTGTTTGTCTTTTATAAACTATAGTTTGTTATATTATTAATTATTGTTTCATTAATTATAAAATTATTAATTGTTGTTTAGCCTAATATAATTTAATTTGTTTGTTTTTTATAATGTATTGGTTAATTAAATTATTAATTATTGTTCATTAGTTGTTTTTCCCAATTAATTATTAGTTAATTAAATTATTGCTTATTAATTACACTAGCACACATCACATGTGCACATTACACTAAAAGAGCCAATCATGTGCACATTACACTGCTTTACCCAATTACCCAGCCCCATGTGCCCATCAGCCCATCCAACCTCACTCCACTCAACAAGCCTACAAGATGCCTCCAATCACAAGAGCCAGCTGCCAATAAGAAAATTTCACAATCACAAATCACAATAACATTACACTGAAAGACAATATCTTACCAACACACCAACAGCAACACCAACCAACGGATAAATCATAGGATAAAATCAAATTCAAAAAGTAAAAAAACAGGCAAAATATTAATAAAGTTAAAGCTTCATTGCTTCATCGAATCACAGTTCAGATAAAGTTACTCTTTAAGAATAAAGAGAGAGACAGAGACTCATTCATTTCATTTCAGATTTCACAGAGAGAGAGAGAGAGAGAGAGAGAGAGAGAGGGAAAAAGAGGGAAATATCTTGAGGGAGTACCGGAGTAGCCGAGTAGGAAGGCCTGAAGAGTGAAGGCTGAGGCTGAGGCAGTGACCATCGAGCGATCTACGAGAGATGTGCGACGATGTGCGAGCGATCTCCCATGAGCGACGATGTACTTTGGACTGCTACTGGATCGATCTTCGACGAGAGGTGACGATGTGCTCTGGACTGCGACTGGATCAATCTTCGATGAGAGGCGACGATGTGCTCTGAAGTCTGGACTGCGACTGGATCGATCTCATCTAACTTTTAAGGGGAGCCGTTGCTCTGTTGCTCTATTTTTAAGTTTGCTTTAGCTTTAGTGGTTTCTAATGTACTAATTTACTGATTTGAGGTTTTTGATTTAGTGATTTGCTCTGTATTGGGTTGTTTTTTTTTTTTTTTTTTTGAGAATTTGTGGGTTGCTTCCTTTGTAATCTGTTGGACTTGCCGTGGGCTTGATGTTGGGCTTGCCGTCCGCTGTTTTGCTCTAATACAAATATATATATATATATATTTAGATTTTAGTTAAAATTTTTTTTTGGGCTTTTTTTTTTCTTGAAAGTAGAACAAATATATATATATATATATATATATATATATATATATATTTAATTTGAGAGTGTTCCTTTCTTTGATTGAGGGTGTTCCTATTTTTTTTTTTTTAAGGGCAAACAAATAAAAAAAAATTTAATTATTATATATAAATTTTTTCTCAAGTCAGGGTGTTCTTGGGAACACTCTGAGCATAATGTGGCATTGCTACTGTGACTAATGTCAAACCACTAAGTTTAACTATTTAAGCTATTCCAATCGAAACAAAAAGTAAAAAAAGGAAAAAAAAAATGCAAAATACTTGACTGTACTAAGCTCGAATACTATAAAAAGATATCCAATTTTACTAATTTCGAGGACCACGTTATTTTTTTTAATTACACAAATCCTAGGTCCATCATAAAACATTTTTGTTTAAACAGCATTTCACGCATTTCAACACACTTTTTCACCCACACGTGTTTCAAAAAACAATAAACACAATTTTCAAACTAATGAACACCGGGTTAAGGCTAGAATTCGAGTTCTGTTTAAAACTCGATTTTGTTGGATATATATATATATATGAAGAAGAATTATATTAGTGAATTCCAATATAAAAATCAACTACACTTCGTTCAATTATGGATGGTAAATCTATTGAAAACGCTATAAATCAAACAAAAGCAAGCAAGAAATGAAAAACCCAGATCAGAATATGTAAAAAAATTGAAGAATAAGATGAAATTGAATTAAAAAAAAAAATGGAAGTCAAACAAAGAGTGAAGAACCTTGATGGTTCGGGCTTGTTCGGAACTGAGGGAGGCTTTGGCAAAGGTCTCTTCGTCAACAAAGACAGCTTTCTTGAGCAGTAGCTTCTGGAGTGATTCCAGATTCGAAGCCATCTCTGTCGGATTGGTTATGGCTCCGCTCCATCTCTCACTTCCTTTTCCCCTCTCCTCCATTGCCATTTCTGATTTCTCTCTCTCTCTCTTTCTCTCTCTGCGCTTTGAAAAAGAAAAGCTACCGCACTACGCTTTCTTTCTTGGGCTTTCCATGGTTTCTACCAATGGGCCGGTTTTGGATTTACCTGCCAACCCGGTTGGGAATAATCTCATTTTTTGTCAAACCAGTTTGAAAGATTGCAATTTTAGGCCTAACCGAATAATTTAAAATAAACATATATTTTTTTTATATATTTAAAATTTTACATATCACTTATTCACTTCAATAATAAATTTTTATTTTATTTTATTTTATATTTACATATTACTTCAATAATATGTAGTTTATGAACCATCAATATTATATTATGGTTTTTTATTTAAATTTTTTTATTTTACTTTTTAATATGACTAATTTATTGGAGTGATGTTAGGAATAAGAATACTACATACGTCATACAAAGTAATGTGTCACTAATAAATAAAAATTGATTCAAACGTTCATTATAAAAATAAAAAATAAAAAATAAATAAGCCTTAGAAATCCTTAATTATAAGACAATTTCCAATGGTGCTTTAATCAATATACGAAAGAGATCAAGAATGTGTTTATTCTTATTTGGGGTTATTAATAGTTAATGTGGGGCCCGTGGGCCTGACAGCCACAGCCCATCGCATAGAGGCCCAAGGCCAACGCCGAGGAGGACTGACCAGCCAAGGCTAAGTTAGACAAAACCTCTTTTTTGACCCACGCCGAGAACCTCTTCGTCCTCGGCATTCTAAGGATAATTTTTGGGAGGGGACAAGCCCAGATCAAGCTGTCACATTCATACTTAATGCATTCACCTAACCCCTCTGACCGCATTAATGGGGATATAACCCCTTAGCAGGCAACGTTGATCAGAGTGAACCACTTGAGTACCGATAAGGCCTCTGATGGGACGGATGGCCAGAAGGGAGGCGAATGGATGATCAACAGATGGAAGAAGGAGATAGGAAGATGAAGACTATATAAGAAAA
>NW_027069543.1:1046095-1120053 GCF_002906115.3 Quercus suber
AATAAATTTTTTTAATAATTCTTTTCTCACATTTGTTTTTCTTCTAGGACGGTATTTATAAAGGATTCCTAACTTTGTTAGGATTTCAATAAGTGGCTGAATGAGTTTGACTGCCAATAGTGATACTGGGCCCAGATTTATAGTTTACGGAATTGTCACATCTAAAGTAGCATTTGGGTCTGGATATCTCTAATAAGGTGCTGGGCCTGCCCAATGGTGTGGGAGATCTCATTGAGTTGGACTTGTGCAAGGTTGGGCCTACTCCAGTTGCACCAAGGGGATGGTCATGGCCTAAGCTCAAAGTTTCTTTTTTTTTTTTTTTTTTTTTTTTTTTTTTTTTTTTTTTTTTTTTTTTTTTTTTGGTGGAGAAACCAGACCAAACAGCCTAGGCAATTTATTTCAATAATGAACATCTCTAAACACAAAGGGGGCAATGTCATCAGGTAAGTCTTCTAACCAAACCTTAAGCCCTACACTGGAACTAGCTTTCTTAGCCAATGCATCAACAACAGAGTTACATACACGGCTAGAATATGAAAATTCAACATATTGAAAATGAGTTAATTGGGACCGGATGTCATCAAGGATGTTCCCATAGCTAGCAAACTAACCCGTGCCATTCTTAAGCGCCTCAATAACAATAACAAAGTCCCCTTCGGCCACAACTTGAGTCAAGCCAATCTCCAAAGCAAACTGAACTGCCCTATGACATTCTAAAGCCTCCAACTCCGCCACAGACTACTTGATAGGCACAGGCATGGTTAGCGCTCCAATCAGATCACCCCTGTTGTTAGGCTCAAAGTTTCGGTTGAAAATAATAGAAGGTACTCATTTGACAAAGTTTAATGCAAATTCTTAATCAATTTATTTGAAGTATTTATTTATTTCATTACAAAAAAAAAAAAGAAAAAGAAAAAAGAATTAGGGTTTATCCAATTTAAAAAAAAAATGCTTTGTTATTTTAAATTTTAAAATAAATACTTATACCTTATCATATTTATTAATTTAATAAATCATATGTATTAATGAATATAATGCAAAAGTAAGTATGTAATCAAGGAATGACTTTAAGATTCGAGAAGTTGATGATCACATACTTTTATTTGTATTTGATTTTGAGAATGATGTTGAAAGGGTTTTAGCGACGGAGCCATGGGTCTTTGACAAACACTTAGTTCTTTTCCAGCAATATTATTTCACTATCCCAACAAGAAATCTGAGGATTACTACAACAAAGTTCTAGGTCCAACTGCATGGACTGCCTCTGAGCATACTCGACTCTAAACAGCTGTTGAAATTGGTGAAACAATAGGTTCTGTATCCCAAGCATAACACAATAAGGAAATGGTGGGGGGGGGGGGAACTTTCTTGTGAATTAAAGTAGAAGTGGATGTCTCAAAACCGCTCTGCAGAGGTCAGAAAGTAGCTCTCAATGATGATACTAAAATCTGGGTCTCCTTCAAGTATGAAAAACTCTTGAATTTCTGCTATTGGTGTGGTATGGTCTCTCATGATAATAGAGAGTGTGATGTCTGGCTTAGTAGTAAAGGAAGTCTCAGTTTGGACCAACAGGGTTATGGAAACTAGCTTCGAGCAACCCCTTTCAATCCGAAGAAAACTACTATCACCAATATCTCAGGAGTGGGCAATGGCTTTGGTCCCAAAGCTAGAAAATACCATATTTTTTTTTTTTTTTTTTTTTGGTGGAGAAACCAGTATCTCAGGAGTGGGCAATGGCTTTGGTCCCAAAGCTGGAAAATACCATCAACCAATTTCCGATGACAGTTCGGCTACCACTCATGGTGGAGGGGTGAGCATTGTTAATGAACAGGTGACTAATCTGGGTTGTCTAAATTCGGGGGAGGAGTTACCAAGCCCTATGCTACCTAAAGAAAATGCATTAAATGTGGAGATCAATTCCATACCAAAACTGCCAACTACCCATAATTATCCCGCTGATTATGACATGCAATTAAATTGTATTGATTCGGACATCACCAACACTGAAATTGGAGGTAACATATTTGATGCAGTCACCCCAAATTTGATGACACCTACTTATGTGGAATTGAATAGAGAGATAATTGGAGGCATTATGCAATCCGTTCCACCAAGTCACATGGAATTAAAGGGAGAATATTCAGGACCCATTAATGCTAATCAAAACTCATCAACTAGTGATCCTTATGTGCCGAGAAAGTGGAAAAGACTCAAGTGTGGGCCACACGCACAGGATGTTAGCCTTAATACGCAAGATAGCACAAACAACAAACGAAACAGAGATGAAGGAGACATGGACCAGCTTGAGTTACCTAGTAAAAAAAAAATGCAAGTTTTAATGGCAGAAAGTCAACAAATCACAATGATGGAGGCTGCGAGACAACCCCGCCAGGGTCAATGAGTATTATTGTGTGGAATTGTCGTGACCTTGGGAACCTACGTATTGGGAAGGAGCTCGAAGTTTTGACTTGGGCAAAAGATCCCTCTGTCGTGTTTTTAGCCAAAACTTAGGTGGATGAAGCAAGGCTAAAAGAAATCAAACGCAATTAAATTTTCAAAATCTCTTTTTTGTTGACAGGAATAATAGAGGTGGGGGGCTTAGCCATGTACTGGAGAAATTCAATCGATGTTAATGTTGAATCATTCTCAAAAAATCACATTGATGCTATAGTGAACAAGGGCACAGAGGATGCATAGAGATTCACAGGGTTCTATGGAGAGCCAATGACACACAAACGCTTTAAATCATGGGATATGCTTCGACAACTGAACAACAGGTTTCATTTACCTTGGCTCTATGCTGGGGATTTCAATAAAATAGTTGGCAGCTCTGAAAATTAGGAGGAAGCAACATAAGTCACAACCAAATGTAGTTATTTAGGGATGTTATTGATGAGTGTGGATTTATTGACTTGGGCTATGTTGGCTCACAATTCACTTGGAAGAAGCACTTTGTTGATGGTCACTCCATTTAGGAAAGACTTGATCGTGGTTTGGCTAATAATGAATGGTTCTTGAAGTTGTTGGCATAAAAATTCATCACGTTTCTTCACATAATTTGGACCATTGCCCTCTATGGGTCATTCTTGATGGTCTAGAATTACCGAAAGTCACAAAGCCTTTAAAATTTGAAGAAATGTGGCTGTCTGATTGAGGCTGCACAAATGTTGTTAAAGCTATTTAGGCATCCCTTGAAGTGGCCGAACCTACTGTCAAAGTGGTTAGGAAATTAAAAAGAATGTGGGAAGGAAGTACATGTATGGAACCAAACCCATTTCGGGAATGTACAAAGGGAACTAGAGAAGAAAAGGAAAACGTTAGTTGAAGCCGAAAAAGAAGCCACGAGGTCAGGATTAAACTTCAAGGTACGGGAACTCAAAAAGGAGATAATTAATCTAGTGGATAAGGATAATAGAATGTGGTTCCAAAGATCAAAAGTTCTATTGGCAGCAAAAGGTGATAAAAACTCTAAATTTTTTCATTGTCAAGCCACTCAAAGGACAATGAAAAATTCAATCCTAAAAATCAAGAATGATGCTGGAAATTGGAGTTCAAACAGTGAGGATGTAGTGGAGACCTTAACAGCTTACTTTCAAGTTTTGTTCACCTTAGCAAATTTGCCTCATTGTGAAGCTACTACCGACTCTATCAATAGGGTGATATCCGATGAAATGAATAACCAACTCTCCTTAGAGTTTCAGAATTGGGAAGTTCAACAAGCTATAAAGCAAATGGCTCCCCTCAAAGCACCAGGCCCAGATGGTATGCCCTATTTATTCTATCAACACTATTGGGGTATGCCCTATTTATTCTATCAACACTATTGGAATTTAATTGGTAAGGATGTCTCACAATCTGTCCTTACTTTTCTAAATTCAGCTTCATTACTTGAACATGTTAACCATACATTCATTACTCTCATTCCAAAGAAAAAAAATCTGGAGTATGCTTTTGAATTTAGGCCTATTAGTCTTTGTAATTGAAATTTCAAATAGCATTGAAAAAAAAACTATGAATGTGTAGACCCCAAAAAATAAATTATCAATTCAAGCTTATTATCAAACAATAAATGTGCGGAACATGAACATAAGCTAATGGCAGAATTGATAAACAATCTAAATTAATTTAAAATCACATCCACAGCAGAAATTAAATGGTAAAGATTAAGGAAAGAGAGATGTAAACACAAAGACAACACGGCGATGTGTTATCGAAGAGGAAACCGAAACCCTCGACGTAAAACCTCTCCGCTGCCCTCTAAGCGGTCAATAAGCCACTAAAAAATGTAGTTGGGATACATGAACAGCAATAGACCCTCAAAGCCTAATCTACCCAGTGTATTTAAGCCCTCCAAGCTTCTTGCTCCAACGAGATTGCGCCGAACCTTTTTCTTCTCTAGCCTACCGAATTTCGCTATAGCCCATAGCATCAACCAAAAACCATTGGTCCCTTCCAAACTACTTCCCTTAACACCAAAAGACCTTCTTACAGACGTGGGTATGGTGAGAAAATGATTTGGTAAAGAATCTCTCAAGGATGTATCAATGGAGAGGATGAGAGTAGAGGAATTTGAAGAGTCTCTATGTGAAGATTGTGGATGAATCAATCTTATTTTTCTCTAGGATTTCTCTCTCAAAATTCTCTCTGGAAGCTCTCTACATTTTGTGGGTATGAGGGGTATTTATATTAGGGTGAGATAGAAATGCGAAGAGTCAGGTTTTTCAAAACAGAGCTAGTTGGCGGTTTGGCCTCGCGACTTGGTTGAGTCGCGAGTTCAAGCCGCGAGATAAAAAGAACGGCCAGGCTGGACTTTTTGTCCTGTAGTGCTCCAGCTAGCGCGACTGTTCATCTTCTCGCACACTTCACTCATGTGCTGCATTTGGCGGCTTGCCAGTCGCGAGTCACCTGCGAGTCACAGCTGCGAAACCCTGCATCCTTGCACAATCTTGAGCATTTTTTAACACTCTCTTACTCATTACCCTTACATGAATCTCACATAAATACAGGGTTTCTATGTGCTAAAATACAAGCAAATTGACACGGAATAAAGCCAACAAGATAGTTGATTAAATTCAACCTTACAGTAATGTGTTGTATAAGATTTTTTCTAAAGTCTTAGCAAATAGGCTTAAGATAATTTTACCAAAAATTATCACTGAACATCAATGTCCTTTCACTAAACGTTGTCTCATATCAAATAATATTTTGGTAACTTTTAAGTCTTTACACAGCATGCAGAAACATACGGGGAAAGATGGATTCATGGAAATCAAGCTTGACATGAGTAAGGCCTATGATAGGATGGAATGGCCTTATCTTGAAGCAGTAATGAGAAAAATGGGGTTCAATGACCAATGGATCAAACTCTTCATACTTTGTGTCACCACCGTTTCCTATTCCATCCTTGTCAATGGAAAACCAAAAGGCTTAATCCACCCATCTAGAGGCATCAGACAGGGTGATCCCATCTCTCCATTCTTGTTCCTATTGTGCACAGAAGGATTGCATGGCCTAATCAACAAGGCAGCAACTCAGCGTGATATTAGAGGCTTTTCATTATGTAGGAACAATCCTCGATTGACTCACTTCCTTTTTGCAGATGATAGCCTACTGTTTTGCAAATCAACAAGCCAAAGGATTCTAGAGATTCTAGATACCTATGAAAAATGCTCGGGTTAGCAAATAAATAAAAGCAAAACCACCATCTTTTTCAGCAAGTCCAGTTCTGAGGAAATGAGGGATCACATCAAGCTTGCCTTGAGGGTTCCAGAAATAAAGCAATATAAGAAATACCTTAGTCTTCCATCATTAGTTGGAAGACACAAGAAAGCTAGCTTCAACTACATCAAAGAAAGGGTATGGAGGAAAATCCAAGGGTGGAAAGAGAAGCTCTTGTCACAAGTAGGAAGAGAAGTCTTAATCAAATCAGTAGTCCAAGCTATCCCAACCTACACGATGAGTTGTTTCAAACTCCCTTTGGGATTATGTTAGAAATTGAGAGTCTCATAAGGAAATTTTGATGGGGAAAAAAAGGAGATAGGAGGAAGATTCATTGGGTGAAATGGGATACCTAATGCTGTCCAAAATCTGATGGTGGTATGGGCTTCAAGGATTTAGCCCCTTTTAACGATGCACTTCTTGCCAAGCAAGCTTAGAGACTCTTGCACCATAAGAATTCCCTTTTCTACTGAGTGTTCAAATCAAGATTCTTTCCGAATTGCTCAATTACGGAAGCTACTGATTCTACCTCAGCCTCATACTCTTGGCGTAGTATTTTGAAGGGTCAAGATGTCATTTTGAAGGGAGCCAAATGAAGAGTGGGCTGTGGGAAATCCATTACTGTGTGGCTTGATGCTTGGCTACCACCCTTAGATCATCCACGGATCTTATCACCACAGGTTGTAGGATTTGAAGATATAAAGCTGTTTGATCTCATAGACCAAGATTCAAAGAGCTGGGATGACAACTTGCTACATGGTTTGTTTAACCCCTAGGAGGTAAGTTTGATAAAGAGCATTCCCTTATGCATTACCTCAGTCGAAGATAAGCTTGTATGACCCTTCACAGCATTGGGTGAGTACACAATAAAGTTTGGTTACAACTTCCTAGCAAAGGAAAATTTGCATACTTAGGCTTCAGGACAATCGATGTAAGACAGTGGGATTTGGAAGCTAGTTTGGGGTTTTCGAGTTCCAAATAAAGTCAAGAATTTCATATGGAGATCATGTAGAGATGCTGTCCTAGTGAAGAAGAATTTGGAAAAGAGATAAATCCTCCAAGATGATCGCTGTGATCATTGCCAACAGGTTCTTGAAATGGTGCTCCATGCAATTTGGGAGTGCCCGACCCTTTCACCGATCTGGGAGTCCATTTAGGAATTCTCTTTCCGCAACAACCACTCCTTCCGTGACACTAGGAGCTGCTACTCTATGCCAATGATGAGAAGAAAAATCCAGAGTTGATGGTGGTAATAATGTGGACTGTCTGGTTCCGTAGAAATCAAATTAGAATGAATCATAAAGACTATCCCATAACTCAGGTAATCCCAAACTCACGACAAGCCCTTTCAGACTCCCATCATGCAAACATGGTCCAACAATCCCAAGCTTCGGTATCTAGCACAAGCCTATTTCATGGATCCCACCACCAGCAAATTCACTTAAGATTGACTTTGATGGGGCACTTTTCAAAGATATTAATAAAGCTGGTTTAGGTGTAGTTATCCGCAATGATCTAGGACAGGTGCTTGCATCCCTCTCGGAATAGATTCAGATGCCATTTTCCTCCGACCTCGTGGAAGCATTAGTAGTGGCGAGGGCCATTTCATTTGCTCATGAACGTGCCTTTTCCAACTTCATCTTGGAAGGTGACTTCGAATTGGTAATAAAAGCTCTCAAGAGTAATGATGAGTCTCTATCTTCATTTGGCCACATTCTTGCTTTGGCCAAAACCATTACAGATGTCAATTGTATTTCTTTTTCCCATACTCGTAGAATTGGTAATGCTGTTGCTCATAACCTAGCAAAACATGCAAGACATGTTACAAGTTTTAAGGTGTGGATGGAGGATGTTCCTCCACACCTCTATTCTGTATTGTTAGCCGATTATGGTTGATTTTAATGATATTCAAAGTCTTCATTCTCCCAAAAAAAAAAAAAGTTATTGATTCTGATAATAGTTTAATTTTGCATATTTATATCATTATTAAAAAAATATTATCATTCTTATTTTGAGTTAATTCATGAATTTTATAGTTGATTTTGGAATAATGCTGAATAATCAATTTTGTGCTTAATTGAATTTTAATGCATGAATTTGTCTTTTGTAGAATAATGAAATTAAATAAGTGCATTTGTGCAAAGAAGAAAGCTAATGGACGTTAATTTTATAAGGGCCATGATGAAGTCAAAGAAGGCAAACTCAATTAAATTCAAGTCCAATTGGAGCAAGAAATCAAAGGAAATTTGCACCTAATCCAAGTCCAATTCGGATTAGGATTCCAACTTGCGCACCAGTTAGTATTTGAAGCATAAATTTCAGCACAGATGTCCAATCGAGATGATTCTAGTTAGGCTAGAAATTGAACTTAAAGGGCTACAATGTTGTAATTTACCAAAAGTTGGAATTATGACATTAAATGGGCCAAAAACATCGGTTAAATGAAGCCTAACAACTTGCGATTTCCTCCAAACGGGAATTTAACTTGTAATAGGATTCCTTGACCTATTTAAAGGCTTTTTGGGGCAAAATTTAGGAGAGAGCTATTGTAGAACATAATTTAGGTTTTCTTAAAATTTCTTTACAGTTTTTAGAGTTTTATTTGTGTTATGGCTTGCTAGAAGCCTTGCTAAGGCAAGAGGTGAAACCCAACTGTTTATTGGCATGTTCTTAACAATTATTTATTGGTTTTAATGTTTATGTTTTTATGTTTTTGATTGTTTTACTCATCTAGAAAAGTGTTTAATTCTGTATAATCTTTTGATTTATCGTAGACTTCGGGCACGTTAAATGCTTAGTATTCCCTGCGAACTAATTCACTAATTTTGTTTTGCCTAAAATCAATCAATTGCATGAAATTACCTTAGACAATTAATTCTTGAGTTTTTATTGTAAAATCATCCGACTAAGATCATCATTCGTATGAATTTTAATTGAGTTATAAAATAAATCTTGTTAAGTCTACCAATAGATGTGCTGTGTGTGGATTCCTAAATCTTAGCACCTTAATATATTTTTATTTTCTCTCAATTTAAATTACCTTTACAAAACTATCAAAAATCTCTTCAATTAAACTTTATTATTTTAGTTTTATTCTCTTGTAGTTTGCTAATCAATTCCCTTTTTCCCGTGGATTCGACCTAGGACTTTCCGAGTTATTACTTTGTGACAATCTTGCACTTGGGAGCATTATTTAAGTCGCAGCAGATTCTCATATCCTTGTTATACACCATTAATATACATCACTCATTTCACATTTTAAATGTGAACATCAATAAAAAATAAAAATAAAAATCGACATGGCATGTGAAATTATAAATATTATGTGTTACATTTATTTACATTTATAAAAAATTATAAAAATAACAAAAAAGACATATAGTTAAGAATCTTTTAGCTCAACTTAGTTTTTGGTATCCCTAAGTGAAATATTAAAGATTCAAATCCTCTGCATTTTAGCTATTGAATTATTGAAAAATAACAAAGGCATGTATACTAGACTTCTCTCTATCTCAGGGTGGTGTGATCTAAGTCATTCATCTAAGTAAAAACTCTGGTCATCAATGATTCAATATAGATGAAAGTGCTTAGCTAGAAAGGAAACAAAAAAGGCCTAATTTTTACAATATTTCTTTTTTATCCAAAAAGAAAATATATCATAATTTTTTTTTATAATTTTTTTTTGAGAAACTACTTGATATTTTTTATAACAATTGAGTGAGCAATTTTCTATTATTTTTTATTGAGTTATCCTGAATATTTTTTTATGGACAAAGTTTAGCTACAAAATTGATTGTAATCTAAGGGTATAAGGTTATAACCTTACTCAAAATATGTTCCTTTAAAAAAAAAAAACTTAATATTTTTTATTAGAAATGAATTTTGACAAATCCACAATTGGATTATATTTTCTTTCTATATCCTTCATGCTTGCAAAATTTTTAGAAAATTAATAATCAATAACTATTTCATCAATAAATTATTTAAATTGCAAGTTTTTGTAGTTTAAAATTATGCATAAATTAGACGCTTATAGATCATATAGTAAATAATATTCGATTGACAGTAAATTTGACATATGTATAATGTATTAAAAGTGTAAAAATGTGGAAATGACTCCTGAACAGTAACTTCACAACCAGCAGCCCTTTCTACCACCTTTAGCAGAGTTTTGATGGGACAAGTATCTTGAGAAATGCCTTAAAGCATACAGGTGGAGGGCTGTGATGCATGGAAAAGAGATATAAAAGGAAGGGAACTCCCCAGAAAAAGGGGATGAACATTTTTGGGACCAACAGAACAGGAAAGAAAACAGTGAATGGCCTAGTGTAAAACTTGAACTATATTTATATACAAGAAACTGATCCTCGGACTTGTCTGAGGAGGTCATTATCCCCAATTGCTGTTTAAATAACATTTATCTGTTATTCTAGGCTATTTGGCCTTAAACTTGGACTTAGTTCAGAATTGCACTTGAACTAGTTTCTCACTCTCTTCAAAAATTAATAAGTAGTAATATTAATTTTTTAAAAAGAAAGTTGTAACCTTAGACACAACTAATTTTATAATTAAACTTTGTACTCATTTTACCATCTCCCATTAACTAACAACCCATGAACTATTTTACTATATAAAATAAAATATTTATTGAAAATACATAGATAGATATAGAGGTGAAAATAGCCAAATACCACGTTTTGGCAAAATTTGTGGCAAACTAGCACTGTTTCGAAAATATTTAGCAATCTACCACTTTTTTAGTACTCAAGTTCCACAAAATCGAATTCTAAATAATACTCGAGTTCTTAGTGAGTCACCAACGTGGCATTGCTAACCTGAAATTTGTGTAATTAAAAAAATAATGTGGTACTCGATATTAGTGAAATCGAGTATCTCTTTATAATACTCGAGCTTAATACAGTCAAGTACCTTGTTGTTGTTGTTGTTGTGTGTGTGTGTGTGTGTGTGTGTTTTTTTTTTTTTTTTTTGGAATGGC
Organism: Quercus suber; assembly: GCF_002906115.3. Taxonomy (NCBI): domain Eukaryota; kingdom Viridiplantae; phylum Streptophyta; class Magnoliopsida; order Fagales; family Fagaceae; genus Quercus; species Quercus suber. The sequence goes on from NW_027069543.1 coordinate 1,056,810, forward strand.
TTGAATAGTCAAACTAAGTGGCTTGACATTAGCCAACAAACCGTTATATGGCTTGCATGCCCATGTTAGGAAGATGCATGATATTTAAGAAGATTCATACGTGAAGATATGCAAGAGCTTGCATTAAATGTTTTTCATGAATTGTCAAAGAAGATGGCCAGGAACAACACCCGACTTGCAGCATGAATTTGGTTTGCATGTCAAGTCATCTTTGTCTTTCTATTATCTTTTTTGTTTTTTTTTTGGTTTTTTTTTGTTTTTTTGTTTTAATTAAAATTAGCTAGTTTATTTTGTAAAAAATATTTTCCTTTAAAAGAAACTTGTAAACAATTAAATTAGAACATTTTCATGGTTTCCACTTTCCTATTAGCTCAAGTTAAAGGTGTTATTGTGAGGAAGAAGGTGTTATTGTTGTGAAAGGCAAGGTGGAGAGTAGACTAAAATGTTTATTTCTTTATGTTTGAAGAGAGAAAAAAATAATATTATATATATATATATATATTAAAGAAATAAAAAAATAGTCCTGCATTTGAATAATAAGTTAGTTAAAATAGAAAAGGTAGAGTTTCAATTTAATAAAACTCCCTTGGGCTAATGTGAATGCTATTAAACCAATGAATAGTTATATCTCTCCAAGAGAATAACAATAACTATTCCTTAATTTATGTACAATAATATTAAAAATTAATATATCACAATATATACAAACCCCTCTTTTCATATAATAATTATAAAAATAAAAATCCTTAAAAAATAACATTTCATTTATTAATCTTCTCTAAATGTATATATATGAAATTGGGATACAAAATGAACCAATTGTCAAATATAGGTGTAGAATTTTATTCCAATTCATTTACTGTACCAAACGTGCTCTTATTCATGAGTGACTACGAGTACTTGTTTTCCAATGTTGCGGCCACTAAAGAGTCCTAGCAAAGCTGCTGCCCCATTCTCAAGGCCTTCAGCTATGTCTTCCACATAAACTACCTTTGATTCTCTGATGTATGGCAATATGTGGTCTAAGAACTTGGGATAGAGGTGATAGTATTCAATAGCTGCAAATCCTTCCATACGAATTCGCTTGTATATGATAAACATCAAATTTTTAATCCCTTCAGGCTCATCAAGATTGTAGATTGAGGTCATTCCACATCCAGCTATGCGCCCGTGGTCTCTCATGTTTAGAAGAACTGCATCAAGCATTTTTCCTCCAACGTTGTCAAAGTAAATGTCAATACCATTCGGGAAATACCTGCCATGCCAAAAGAGAAACCACTAGTAATGTGAATTGCATTAATAAATAAAAAGTTAAGATTACATAATTTGTGAAAAATAACTTACTTAATTTAAATAAATTTTCTTTAGTATTATATCGTTTTATACCAAACAACTATAATTTATATAGTTTAATGTAGGTTCTAATTAGCTTAATTGATAAAATCTATTATGGTTAAATAAAATATTTGAGGTTCAATCTCTGCCTATATTAGAAATCGATTGGTGTTTTGGTCTGATGATAAAAGAGTTATCATCAAAAGCGGATATTATAAGTTAAAATTCTCTCTCTCTCTCTCTCTCTCTCTCTCTCTCTCTCTCTCTCTCTCTCTCTCTCTCTCTCTCTGTCTCTTTACAGTAAACTCACATGGGGTATGGCCTGTTTTCACTTTGCCTACCTGTGGTTCAAAACTTATCACTTTGCCCACCTGAACTTCAATCCGTTACCCATCCGTTACTCACCTCACCCTCAGACATTAGAAAAACACCGTTTTATTAAAAATCTGACATAACACGGATCAAAAACATGAACCATTGAATCTTTTCCTCATGAACACAAGAACACAACATTTTTAAATATATTTCAAAATTTTTAGGTACACATCCAAAACCAATTGAATCCTCTGAATCCAAGCCAAAAATCCCTCTCATTTTTCAAACCACTAGCAAGCCAAAATCAAATAAAACCCACAATCAAAAAGCAAAAAAGAAAAAGAAAAAAAAAGAGACCCACGAAGTGTTGCCACCCACTCCACCACCACCACTATCAGAACCCACAATTCAGCACCACCACCACCTCGCCCACAATCCACAACCACCACAAGCCACAACCTATAACCCCACAACCCATAACCCCACCATAATCAGATCATTATCAAACCCACAACCGAAAAGCAAAAAAAAGAAAAGAAAAGAAAAGAAGAAAACCCATGAAGCAAAGATAGTGGTCAATCCGAGATCAAGCTCCATTTTGGCCGAGATGGAGGCCGAGATGGGTTCTTGCCTCTGGGAACCTTACAGATGTGCTGCTGAGCACATTGGAACAGAATGTCAGTTCAATTGTTGATAAGAAATCTACGAAAGAGGAATTGACATAGAAGATCCATATGATTTTGAAGGAGAAACGGTGCTTGGTTGTGTTGGACGATTTGCAGACACCTGATGTATGGAAAAAACTTCTTGACGCCTTTCCAAACACAAAAAATGGTAGCAGAGACTTAGCAATTATTACATTGCTTTAAGAGCAGATACAAGAGGAGAGCCTCATCAGCTCAACGCGCTAAATGACGAAGACACCTGGGAATTATTCTTAAAAAAGGTACGCTTACCAGATAGCAAGTAAGTCCAATTCTTAAATGTTTTGGCCCTGAGTTACAATGATCTACCCTTCCACTTGAGGCCTTGCTTCCTCTATTTACGGCTTTTCCCAAAATATTATGATATTCCTGTGAGAAGGTTGCTGCGTTTATGGCTTGCAAAGGGATTTGTGAAGCAAACCCCTGGGATGACTCTTGAGGATACAGTGGAAATATACTTGGAAGAACTTGTGAAAAGAAGCATGATTCAAATATCCAAACGGAGAAAAGATGGGAGTCCCAAAACATGTTGTATGCTTGGTGTGTTACATAATGACAATAAATTTGGTTGCCCAATTCTTAATTTAAAATCCTCACTTTTTGATTCTTTGTTATATTTATTTTTCCCTAAAAATGTGTTTTTCTAATGGCAAACAGAGAGGTGGGTTACAGAAGGCTAACGGAACTAACCTTAGGTGGGCAAAGTGATAAGTTTTGAATCACGGATAGGCAAAGTGAAAACGGGTCATATCCCAAGTGAGTTTACTGTAATTATCCCTATATATATATATATATATATATCATGTAGAAAAAGGTGAGCTTTAAAAGCCAATGGTGACATTATAGATTGGTACCACACATGTAACACACAGTAGCAAATACTGACCTTTTTAATGCTGCATTCAAATCATGCTCCTCTTTATAATTGAAAGCCTCATCGAACCCAAACTTGTTCTTCAATAAATCAACCTGATTGAAGACAACAAATAAGTATTCATTTAACAGAGGTTATATTTGCAATTAGCACCATCTCTCCTTTACCAAGAAACAAAAAAGGAAAGTAATTATTTCATATGTACACTATTTCCAGAACATCAGTAGAGACATGGCAACGTATTTTGTACCACTTGCTCTCAGAGAGAGAATTAGATATGAAGAATTAGATGGTGACTACACAAAGTCGATAAATAGTCAGAAATTCAAAAAGTTCTAAATTCTCATAATGTTAGTTCAATATATAAATGAAAAATGATAAAAGTATTACAAGTTTCAATACTTGATGACTAGTGTAAACTAATATATCAATTTATAATGTTCTTATAATAAAATTCTAATACCTTGGCATCACTTGTTATTTATTACACGTGTATGCCGTGAACAATTTTAAAGCATACAGTGGTCAAAGGGAAAGCAATCGATCAGTACTAATTTCCAGGAAGCTAAGCAACAAAAAGATTCCCTATAATTATAAAACTAAAGGAATTATCATGATATTACTTTTTTTTTTTTAGGAATTAGGATTTTAAAATTAATTAATCACTAAAAATAATATATGCCAATATTGTTATAAAAAATAAAAACAAAACAAAACAAAAAGGATGAGATGTTTAACTTCTAAAAACACAAAAGAAACATAGAAAAATATAAATAATTGAAACATGAGATTGCATAGTTTATTATATGTTATCTATACAATATAATAAGTTACTAGATCTTAAGAAGAAAAAAGAAAAAAGAGAGAGTTAGTAGACCTTTTGTTGACTTCCTGCACTTCCAACCACATAGCAACCCGTCAACTTTGCGAATTGTCCAACAAGCTGACCAACTGCGCCTGAAGCAGATGAAACGAAGACATATTCTCCTTTCTTAGGAGAACAAATTTCATAGAAACCAGCATATGCTGTTATACCAGGATAACCTATATATGAACACATTCAAAATATGGAGGGGAACCCAAAAAAAAAGAAAAAAAGAAAAAGAATCTGCATGAATCTAATTTGTCAATCGTTTTTATATTATATGGAAAAAAAAAATTATATTACCTTCAGATCAAAGAAAAAGAAAAATATAATATGGATAAGATTTTATTTCTTATATTTAAGGGTGTATATATGGTTCAGATATATCTTAAATTTATAATATTTAATCTAAATTTTGATCATTAGGATCCTTATTTCAAAATGTATCCTCCTGATGAGGACAAGTGACAGTAAAAGTACAAGTACATATGATGATCTGAAAAGTGAAAACCACTCACTAAAGAAAAAGAGGCAGTCGCAATTATAAAAGCTGCCAAAATAACAACTGGTCATCTCGCCAAATTATGAAATATTGTGGAAGATTTTATAGCCATAGTTGATTGGATAAGTTAAATATATATAGTGAGAGGCAAAATTAATGACCACCAAACCAAATAACTGACCAAGAATTCCAGTGTAATAGGAAAGTGGTACATCTGTATGGTGAATTTTGGTAAGGTTAGGTTCCTCAACTAGGCTGTACTCTTCCCATACAGCTGGTCCCCAAACAAAGTCACCTTCTTTGTAGTCTGGATGCCTGGAATCCAAAACCTTAGCCACTCCATACCCAGATAATGCCTGCATGTTTGCACCAATTCATAATTGCTAGCTCAAAACTCAAAACTTATAACCAATCAATTTGCATTAATAGTCATATCTACATCCTAATACAAAATTATCAAAATATATATAATCTAGGGAGTCACAAAACATTTCACAAAAAATAATTCACAATTGTCGATGAGTCAAATTGTGATAGGCCCAAGTAAGAACGAATAAAAATTTACTAATTTAACTGTTGTAAAAATTGTTGTGTATTACCGTATATGGGTACACGAAAATAGAGACTTACCGAGCCAGGGATATAGGAAGCGAAGATCGAATCTTCAGCTCTATTCATGCGAATCCGCATAATGGGATCGCATGATAAGTATAGGTTCTTCAACAGAACTGCTTTTGATCCACTTGGGATCTCCAATTTGATAGTACTAGTTTCCACGTACATGTCTGATTCTTTGGGAGAACCGGTCACATAGTCCCTCAATATCAACTGCTTGTTGCTCACTTCCTTTCCAACACTAGCAGCCATTGCCTCTATATCTCTATGTGTTTGTGTTTCGATATTTTTTTTTCCTCTGAAATGGTTGTGTAGTGGTGGTGAAAGACTGAAATTTGTGAACAGAGGTCCTATTTGTAGTACACATATTCTAATGTTTTATTCTATATAAGTGTGTTTTTTTAATTAAAACTAAATGTTCACGTTATTGTGTCACATAAGTTATTGCCTCATTGGTGGTTTGAAAGAAAAAAAAAATGAAAAACGTCATTGGTGATGGTTGGCGCTATACTTTTTGAAGCGGAAAATGTCATTGTATTTAGTTGACCAATCATATTTCTTTATATAACATGGCTAGGTAAACAAATAAAGGGAAATGTTAAAGGTAAACAAATAAAGGGATATGTTAATCAACGTTTTTAGGGTATTGGTTTAGAAATTATTTTAAGTAATATTTTATTAAGAAAATGATAAAATAATAGATGTAGATAGTTTTTTTGTATTTTTCATAAAAGTGATGTTAAAACTTTTCTAGTATAGTTTATTAACAATTTTCATAAAAGTATCCATTAACATGACCCATAAATAAATGATTATAATATATTAAATAATTTAAATGTGATGGGTTCCAATAATAGTAATATGTTAGTAGGATTGGAGTATATTAAATACCGACATTCTTAAGATATTTGTTATTTTAAAAAAGTTTTGAATCATGATCTGGGCAAGCAGCGCAAAATTAGATAACAATTAGAAATTTAGAATTTATAGTGAATTCTAATTGTGTTTCGATTCTAATATAATATATGAGATGGATTTAAGTTACATCTGGTGTAATTTCATAAGAATTATACATTTTTTTAACCGTAGATTGTAAAAAGATTTAACTGAGAGAAAGAAACCACTTGATTGGAGGGAGGAGATTTTTTTTTTTTTTTTTTGTGAGAGAGGGAGGAGTATTAAACATTGTTGACTCAATAATTGCCAGAAGATTACATATATGTTGAGGTAAGATCTGACGGGTTTGAACAAATTATTAGCGGCACTGGCGGCTGTGCCAATCGTTTTTCGTCTAAGTTGGTTGAAACAATCAATATTCAAAACAATGTTATCATTTCCTGGTTTTTTTTTTTTTAATTTTTTTGGGTGAGAATCATCATTTCCTGGTATTGGTCGGCAAAAAGATAATGAGCTATAATGGCGTTTTCGTAAATGTCTTGTTATTGAAAATATTATCTGATCTTATCAAACTATCAGTAAGATAATGAGCTTCTTTTCAAAAAAAAAAAAAAAGATGATGATCAATATTTTTATTTTTTTAGAGTGTTTAGAATGCTGCCTCTACTAGGTGAAAATAGTCAAATACAATGTTTTGGTAAAATTTGTGGCAAACTAGTATTGTTTCGAAAATATTTAGAAATATACCACTTTTTTAGTACTCAAATTCCATAAAATCGAGTTCTAAATAGTACTTGAGTTTAGCGAACTCGAGTTCTTAGTGAGTTGCCAATGTGGCACTGCTGACCTGAAATTTGTGTAATTGAAAAAATAATGTGGTATTCAATATTATTGAAAACAAGTGTCTCTTTATAGTACTTGAGCTTAATACAGTTGAATACTTTTTTTTTTTCCTTTGTTGGAATGACTTGAATAGTCAAACTTAATGGCTTGACATTAGCTAACAAATTATTAAATGGCTTGCATGCCCATGTCAGGAAGATGCATGATATTCAAGAAGTTTCATGCGTGAAGAAATGCAATAGCTTGCGTTAAATGTTTTTCATGAATTGTCAAAGAAGATGGCCAGGAACAACACCTGACTTGTAGCATGAATTTGGTTTGCATGTCAAGTGTTGTTCCTGGTCATCTTTTTTGACAATTCATGAAGAACATTTAACGCAAGCTCTTGCATTTCTTCATGCATAAAACTTCTTGAATATCATGCATCTTCCTGACATGGGCATGCAAGTCATTTAATGGTTTGTTGGCTAATGTCAAGCCACGAAGTTTGACTATTTAAGCCATTCCAACAGAAACAAAAAGTTTGTTGGCTAATGTCAAGCCACTAAATTTAACTATTTAAGCCATTCCAACCAAAAAAAAAAAAAAAGTAGAAAAAGGAAAAAAAGAAAAAGAAAAAGTTACTAAGCTTGAGTACTATAAAGGGGTATTCGATTTCACTAATATCGAGTACCACATATTTATTTTAATTACACAAATTCTAGGTTAATAGTGCCACGTTGGCGATTCACTAAGAACTCGACAAATATTTAGAACTCAATTTTGTGGAACTCAATTACTAAAAGTGATACATTCTTATATATTTTTGAAACAGTGTTACTTTACCACAAATTTTGCCAAATTGTAGTATTTGGCTATTTTCGCCTAGATATAGACATAAATAAAATAAAACAAAATGAAGCGAAATGAAGAAGAGCACGGCCAGAGTCTCAGTCACAGAACAGCTCTGCCTTTCTCTGTTACACAAGTGCAAGACTCTCAAAATCGTGAAGCAAATCCACGCCATTACGTGCAAGACAGGCCTCGACACCGATCGCATCGTAGCCGGGAAGCTCCTCCTCCATTGTGCTGTTTCAATATCCGATGCACTTGACTACGCTCGCCGACTCTTCCATCACTTCCCAGACCCAGATGTTTTCATGTTCAACAGTATCATCCGAGGCTTCGCTGAATCCAATACCCCACGGAATTCTCTTGTTGCATTCGTCGAAATGCGTCGAAGAGCATGTGTTTTGGATAGCTTCTCTTTTGCGTTTGTGCTTAAAGGGGCGGCCAATTATGGGTGTTTGAGAGGTGGGGTTCAGTTGCATTGTGATGCTATGAGGCATGGCCTAAATACCCATCTTTTTGTTGCGACGACTCTTGTGAGTATGTATGCAGAATGTGGGTGTGTGAGTTCTGCACGGAAGGTGTTTGAGGAAATGTCTGAACCAAATGTTGTGGCTTGGAATGCGGTGCTTACTGCGTGTTTTAGATGTGGGGATTTAAAGTGTTCGGAGGAAATGTTTGATAGGATGCCAATTAGGAATTTGACGTCGTGGAATGTCATGCTTGCTGGGTACATTAAAGCAGGTGAGCTTGAGCTGGCTAAGGAGGTGTTCTTAGAGATGCCTGTGAAAGACGATGTTTCTTGGAGTAGTATGATTGCTGGGTTTGCTCAAAATGGTTGTTTTGATGAGGCATTTGGGTTTTTCAGGAAATTGTTATGGGTGGGAATGAGACCAAATGAGGTGAGCTTGACAGGGGTTCTATCGGCTTGTGCTCAGGCTGGGGCGTTTGAGTTTGGAAAGATTTTACAAGGGTTCCTGGAGAAAGCTGGGTTTCTTTGGATGATTTCAGTGAATAATGCACTCATGGATACATATTGTAAGTGTGGGAATGTGGGCATGGCTCGATTGGTCTTTGAGCGAATGCTGGAAAATAAAAGCATTGTTTCTTGGACAACAATGATAGCAGGACTTGCAATGCATGGTAATGGAGAAGAAGCAATACAGCTTTTCCATGATATGGAAGCATCTGGAATTAGGCCTGATGGGGTCACCTTTATTTCTATATTATATGCTTGCAGTCATGCTGGTCTAATTGAACAAGGCTGTAAATATTTTTCTAAGATGAAAGATGTATATGGCATAGAACCAGTGATTGAGCATTATGGTTGTATGGTTGATCTATATGGTCGAGCTGGTAAGTTGCAGAAGGTCTATGATTTTGTTTGTCAAATGCCAATTTCACCAACTGCTATTATTTGGCGGACTCTTCTTGGGGCTTGTAGCATTCATGGTAATGTCAAGTTGGGTGAGCAAGTGAAGGAAAGGCTTTCTGAACTTGAACCCAGCGATTCTGGCGACCATGTTCTTTTGTCAAATATTTATGCCATAGCAGGGAAATGGAAAGATGTTGCCACAGTAAGAAGATCAATGACTGACCAGAAGATCAAGAAAACTCCTGGTTGGAGCATGATTGAAGTTGACAAGATCATGTATACTTTTGTGGCGGGTGGAAAACAGGACAAGATTACAGAAGAGGCCTATGAAAAATTAAGGGAGATAATCTCAAAGCTTAGGATTGAAGGAGGTTACGTTCCAGAGGTTGGGAGTGTTTTGCATGACATAGAAGAGGAAGAAAAGGAGGATTCAGTGTCTAGGCACAGTGAGAAGCTTGCTTTAGCTTTTGGTATGGCAAGATTATGTGAGGGAAGGGTTATAAGAATAGTGAAGAATTTGAGGGTGTGCAGGGACTGCCATGCAGTGATGAAGCTGATCTCTAGAGTTTATAGATTGGAAATTTTGGTGAGAGATAGAAGTCGCTTCCACTCTTTCAGAGATGGCTCTTGCTCATGCAGAGACTACTGGTAAGTTGCGACTGGAAGAATTTCCAGAAGGATATATCTTGCACATTGAGGAAAACAATTGAATCAATGTCTGCCTAGGATTAAGTCAACTCTCGGATCCAAAAATATTGTCAGGGTGGTCACAAGACCACCCTGCCTTCAACATGGCGCCACCACTGATCTAAGGGACGTATAGGTGTGGTGGTTATGGATCATAGAGTCGAGATTATAGCAGCAATGGTGGGAAATAGGTGTTGAGTTTCAGATTGTGGTGGCCCAACTTGTAGTGCAATTCTTGTCTGCGATTGGCCTACAAGATGTTTAAGAAGGGAGTGCAGGCTGGTTCTGGAACGAACTACAATGGCGGAAGACCTTTGGGTTTGGCAATGGGGCATCTTGATGAAGTATTGATGGGTTGTTACTTGTTAGAGAGTGGTAGTGTCAGTCGTGCCTGAAGCTGTGTGACAAGGCTGCTATAACATTGGTTCAATATGCTATTAAGGAAGATTGTCGCGGGGTTTTGCTAGAGGAATGTCCTGATTTTATTCTCATCATCCTAACCTAGGAAATACCTTCTAAATTGCCTATTTTCTACACGACAAAAAGATCACAACACATTAATGCAAAACATATATCATTACTAGAAACATTTTGTCAACCTACAAACCTTTTTCCTTGCATGGTTTTGAAGCTTCATATCAGATTAGGATTAGGTGCAATGCCCTAAAAACTCAGTGCAATTGCCCCCTCTCGGCTGACAAATTTTTTTTACCACTTTCACTTGTTAAATGTTTTTTCACTTTATTCATTCAATGTAACCATATCATAGATATTAGGTGCCCACGTATAGAGTCAAAAGAGATATGGAGTTTGAAGGGAAGGAGGATTTTCTTGCATTAGGTGCAATGCTCACCTGATCTCAATCCTTTCATATAAATCTTGGCATTTTACGGAGTCAGAAAATTTCAGTACAGAAAGAATTTGAGTGATGAGAAACATGCAATTACATAATGTTACAAATTACCACATGATTTTGGAATTACAACATGATTCTTTGGTTATTATTATTATTATTAAAAAAAAGACTAAGGGAATCAAGTATATTGCACATGCGTTTTGCTTCACACCATTTTAGGTAAAATTTGCTACTCTTTCTACCATTTCTACGTTAGATTGATGCACAGATTTTGGGAATATAGAAAAATTTTGGCATGTCTTCCAATAATTCCTACATGTCCATATGAAAAGCATCAAATTGTACTGGAGGTGAATTCCATCTGAAGTGCTTTTGGACCTGATCCACAAAGAATTGAAACTTCGGAAGATTTTTCAGCAATCCTTTGTCTGAAACATTTCTAGAGAATATTGCCGGGGAACATTTTTCAAATTTGACTTTCTTAAGCTGTGAGCAATGGAATGACCCGACATTCATATTAAGAGTGATGCTGAGCTTGGGAATACTATAGAATTTACTATACAAAGCTTATAACCTAGTGTCACTAATCATTAAAAATAAATTCAAATATTCATTTATTAGGTGGTTAAATCCATACCAATCACATTTATTATCACATCAGTTTATAAGTTTTATATAGTAAAATTTGTAAAAATTTTAACATTTTCCTTCATATTACTCATTCCGTCCCACTTTGTTTGTCCTCTATTCCATTTTGGGATATCCCAAAATATTGTCCTATTTCTAAAAATAAAAGCCATTAATTTACTAATGTTCCTATTATACCCTTATTAATTTACTAATTCAATTTTTTGATAAATTTATTTAAGGGTAGTTTTGGAAACTTATATATTTTTAAAAGGTAGACAAGACAATAAACGATGTTCTCTTAAAAAGTTTGACTTTTCAAACAGGACAAACAAAATGAGACGGAAGGAGTAATTATCTTTTCGATTATAGACTTTCTTGTGTTAGAAACAAAATTTAATTACTTTCTAGAGAAACCCAATATGCTGGGATTAAGAAAACAAAAATGTTAAATGAAGCACATAGTTATTTAGATACCAGAGCATGATGCCATTTCAATGTGGGTAAGGTAAAAGTCGAAATATTTTTTTTTTACCTTAAGTAAGTTGTGATGCAATTGGGTGACTTTAGGGCCAGTCTGAGTCTGATGCATTTGGGGGCCTAAGGTGAAAACTGATTATCTTGTTTTAAATGCAAAATTACTACTAATTAACATGAACGACGTAGAATTTTTTCTTATTTTAGAAAGTTTATAGACACAAAAAATTTGACAAAACTTTTTACACTTGTTAATGTGACAGATTGATAGTGGTAAGTAAAAAAGTGATGTTAATGATGGACCTAGATGAGAACTAGTAAAAGTTTGCTAACTCAACTATTGTGAAAAATGTTTTGAATTTTTTTGTGTTTTTCCCTTACTTTATTTTTATTTTTATTTTTATTTTTGGAGAAGTACAACATTCACAATATTTTTCACAACAAATGCTAGGTGTTAAATTGCCTTTTGTTTTCTAATTGAACCCACCACTATAATTATTTTTTGCCATTAATAATAGGCTATAACAACCTACTACATAGGATTTGTTGTAAAAGTGTTGTGAAAAAATAGTAGGCGTAACATTTCTCTATTTTTTGTTTGTTTTTCATTTGATAAAAAAAATATTATTTTATTTATTAGTTATAAATAACTTTATTGGTTAAAGTTTAGGGCTTTTTTTTTACTTGGGGCCTTAGGCGACCTCATCAATTGCATCTAGAATTCAGACGGCACAGAGTGACTTTCTTGAGTCAGAAGCAAAATTTAATAACTTTCTAGAAAAACACGATATGCTGGGATAAAGATTATTAAGAAAACAAATGATAAATGAAGCACATAGTTATCAAGACACTAGAGTATGGTGCCTTTTCAATGTGGGTATAAGGTAGAAGTCGAAATATATTAGGTTGTGATGCAATTGGGTGAAATTATCAACTTTTATGTCTTTTAACAGTGAAAGATGGCCAAAATTCTGCATTAAAGTCAGTCAAGGCAAGAATCCCAGCCTTGTAAAGGCTTAAGGGGTTAATGGCCAAAAGAAATTCAACCCCAAGAAATATACACTCCAAATTTCCACTATAATCTTCACTGTTTTAGCATTACCAATCGTTGGGTCCATTATAAAATAACCCCTTGATGCTGCTACTCTGCTAGGCATGATCCCAACGTACTCTGGATTTCAAATTAATATTTCATGTATATGCGTGTTTTTTCTTGTGATCTTTTTTTTTAGAATCAACACCCAGTTGGTTTATTTATTAAGTTGGAAAATCCTCAACAACATAATGTAAAATGTTAGGTGGAACATCCTCCATCCAAACTTGCAAAAGGAAAGAAAAGCTAGCTCCCTTTACTAAGATTTGTGCAACATTGTTACCTTCCTTCTAGTATGGGAGAAAGAGAAGGTTCTCAAGTAACCCGCTACAGACATGAAGTCTTTAACTAAGTGACCAGCTAGTTCAAGAGCTAAGTCCCTCACAGACAAAGCTTTTATCACACCTGCAGCAACGCCTTCAAAAATAACACGTTGAAAACCAAGCTCCACTACAAACACAGCAGCTCTTCTTGCTGCCACCATTTCCAGTACTTCACCGATGAAGGAAGGGCAATTTTCTCAGATAATACTGCCATGAGTTCCCCAATTTCATTTTGGATAACAACACCGACTCCTGCTTCTCCAGAATCAACAAAAACTGCATCATCAATGTTTGCTTTCATCTCACCTGGGGCTGGGGGCTTCCATCTTGTAGGGACTAGCTTCGATTTCGGACCACGAATAGGGAGTTTCTGCTGGAACTCGGACAACAATGTAGAAGCTGATTCAAAGACCTTATGGATGGGCAAACTCTGCTCATTACATCTTAATTTATTTCTCCGAAACCACACAGACCAAGCCACCATTGCAAACACATCTAGCCTAGCCAATTCCTTTAGGATAACACTCACCAAGTCAGAAACTGATCTCAGTTGAGGATACCGACTTCGGAGCCATGAAAATTTCGGTAACCACATAGAATTAAGGGCTTCACAACTCCAAAGGGCATGGAAAGAATCCCCAGGGGCAATCTGACATTCACTGCATAACGAGTTATCTAACACTTTTCTTTTCTGCAAACTTACTTTTGTGGGTAGGGCATCAGAACAAGCACGCCACAGGACAATTTTCACCTTATTTGGAACAGTTTCCAAATACTCCCCCAAAAAATTTTGGATGTTTCCGCATTAGAAGCCGAGGCCCCCTTACAATTTTCTAGCTCACATAGCATTTGATAACTCGTTTTCCCTAAATACACCCCCAAATTACATCTTGGCCAAATAATACAATCCTCTTGTCGTGACATGCATAATGGAATGCCCATAATCCTCTGAGCCTCAAAAGGAAGAAATAAGGACTCAACTAGATATTGATTCCAGCCACCTGTATCCAAATCAATCAGCTGAGAAACTGTCCATTCTCCGGCCATGTCCATCTGTGGAGAAATAATTTTTTATGACGTTGATATATTCAAATTTTCTCTTTATTAAATTTTGTATAATTTAAGTTTCTTAGGGTCCGTTTGTTTCGGCTTCAAACCATTTCAGGAAATCATTTTCCGTAAAACCGTGTGTTTGGTTGGCTTTGAAAATAAAATTTTTTGGATTTACATTTCATTTGACCGTAAATTAGAAGCCTTTGACCCAGAAATTATTTTCCATTCCTATTTTCACTTCAAATCACTTCTAGACCGAGCTGCACAAAGAGAGAGAGAGAGAAAGCAAGAGAACTGGTGAGCAAGAACAACCCATCCTCCAGTCCGACGACCACAAACTGATCGCACTAAGATTGCACCCCAGGATCACATTGATCGCACTGAGATTGCACCGATCGCATTGAGATCGCACCCCAGGATCGCACCGATCGCACTGAGATTGCCACAGTCCTTCGTTGATATTGATCTATCTCTCACTCTCAGGCGATCTCGGTGCAATCTCAGTGTGATCCTGGGGTGCGATCTTTGGGTTTTGTTGATGATTTTGACCGGATTTGATGATTTTTTTTTTTTTTTGGGTTTTGTTTATTTTGTGTTTGTGGACTGAGAAATGATATTATATATTTGTTTGGAAGTTGAGAAAATGTGAGAAAATGTAAGCAACAAGTAGAAAATGTGTTTTCTATAGTATTTTCAAGAATACAACCAAACACCAGAAAATATTTTTCAAAGAATTTTTTGAAATGCAACCAAATAGCCTGAATACATTTTCCTTTCCCGAAAATAGCATTTCCGGAAAATATTTATTTTCCAGAAAATATTTTACATGAACCAAACACAACCTTATTGACCGCTCTAAAAAAAATTCCTAGAGCCGCCACTGATTGCCGGCTGCACTTCTATTCATCGTTAGTCACTGTATGCTAATGACTCTATGCTCTGAATTGCTTTTTGACAATATTCACTGCTTCGTCCTTGTTATAGAGAATTTGGTTTCTCAAATTCTTGATTGTTTCCAATGTGATGGCCATTTTAAGTAGCATGGTCAGCACTATTTTTATAAGATCTAAAACTTGGCCAAGATGATCTAAAACCATCTTGATAATATCATAATTGTTGGTGATGTTTAAGTGTTAGTTCTCAAACTCCAACTACTCCTAAACCATATGGCTCTAGCCAGGGATGGACTTAGGATTTAAAGCTAGGGGGGCCGGAGATAAGCGAAATTAAAAAAAAAAAAAAAAATCACAATTGCATCCATATATGTTGAATTTAAATCTTTTCTTTTGAAAAAAAAATCTAATATTGTAGTTGATTTTCTCATGATCTAAAAATAAAATAAAAATTATATCTATTATCTCACAAAAGGACTAATCAAACATTGACAATTTTATTTTAATAAATTTGTGTCACATATATATTATATTATTTATTTCATTTTGTTTCTTTATCTTTGTTTTTTTATCTTTGTCATTTTGTCTCTTTATCTTTGTCACCCATTGCCCCCAAACACACTGTTACCCCCACTACTAATTTATAATGCATTATATGTCATTTATCTCCTTCTTTCTCTTTATCTCTGCTGCCTATTCCCAATATAGCCCAACTTTCAACAAACAGTCAAAGTGTCAAACAATCAAATGTTTAATATATTATCACTTTATAAATTACAACTCATAGTCAAATACTTTAGCAAAAACTATGTATAAATCACAACTCACATCTCACTTTCTCAACTCAGACTCTCCCATTCATCAGTTGCCAAAAAAAAAAAAAAAACAACAACAACAACAACAACAACAACAACAACAGTCAATCACAGATTCACAACACAAACATTATATCAATGTTATATTAGGTTTTGAAGTTTAAAGAGAGAAAAACTACTTGAAATGGTAGATTGGAATTTTAGGATGGAGGCTGGAGGTTGCAGCTACTGGAGACAATGGTGGGTTGGGCAAATCAAGCTACCAGAGGCGCTAAGGGCAATGGCAACGATGTGGGTCTGTGGTGGTTGAGGCTAGGCGGCGTGATGGTGGCCTATGGCGATGTCGTGCGAGACTGACAGTCTGAACGGCGTCGTACCTGGCCGCTGTACTCTCTCTCTCTCTCTCTCTCTCTCTCTCTCTTTAAATTTATTTGAATAAGTTTCTAGGGTTAAAAGTGTTAATGGGTTTTAAAAAAAAAATTTGGGTTGGGCTTAGGAGGGCCGGTCAGGGTTGGGTTGGGCTTAAAGTATTATATATAACAAAAAATTTTTTATTATTTTTTGGCCCAAGGGGGGCCTGGGCCCCCACTGGGTCCGTCCTTGGCTCTGGCCACCATGCAATGAGAGAAGATGTCTGTTATTGTTTCTCTGGCCTTATTACAAAAGGAACAAATACTATCAGCATTCAACAAGTTACATTCTTTGATTTAGGTTATCTTTTGCTGTCAACAGATTGGACCCATTTCTCCATAGCAAAATCTTTACTCTTTCACGTAACCTCAACTTCCATATTTTTCCCCTAACACATCATTATTTGCATTGTCTAATTGTTTCTTGTTTCACGCTATAAGCCGATTTGACATAGAAACATCCTTCTGGATCTTTAAACCACAATAGTTTGTCCTACCTTGGCATTAAAGGAATTGAGATTCTCTTGATAGCCTCAATAGACTCTGTATCAAAGAGATCCATAAAGTTGTCTTCTTTCCAATTATGGGTTCTTGGGTTGATGAGGCTTGACACCATTAAAGATTTTACCACAATTGAGTCATCCTTTGGTATTGGTTTCAAACCATCCATTGAAGGGACCCAAGAATCCATTCCTACATCTATTGAAATCCCATCCCCCACCATGTAACAGACACCTTTGACAACTTGATAACGCCTTAAAATGTTTACTTGTTATATATTTATATGGGCGTTATCTCCTTATTACTATGTTTAATTTGTATAATTGAGCCATGATTTGTATTAGTTCCTATTATTTATCTTTACATAATTTCTTGGATAAGATGTCATTCATTGTGTGTAATTTTCTACTTTTAGGAAATCAAGTCAGAAAGATGAGTTTACAGGAATTTGTGAGAGAATGAAGGCCAAACTAGAATTAAAGTGGAGCTAAAGGACCATGCTTAAATATCTAAGGAGGTGCAGCTGAAGTGCTTCGGTTATCTACTATGTTTGGAAGCTTCAAATAAGGAAAGAAATCAAAGAGGTAGAATCTGAAAAGGAAATATCATATTTGAGCACTAATCAATATTTTGGGCGTATCTCTCTCCTCGAAAACACAAGGTCAAATGGGTTAGAACCATGACTTAAATATCTACAACTTTCCAGTTTTGAGTTTTTCGAAATTTACAATTTTTGAAGGCCAAAATTAACTCACAAGTTACTGCTGTAAATCTGGACAAAAATTAAAATAGTAAAAGTTTTATTTTCTTTAGACACTTTGACATTAGGGTTTTGAAGGGAGGCTATGTAGAACGAATGTTTGTATGATTTGCCTCATTGCTCTAATTGTTGGTTGCTGTGTGGATTTGGAGAAGATCATTTTAGATATGTTCCAATTTAACCTTTAGCTAAACCAGCCACATTATTTCTCCCTGCATTCATTTATTTTCCTATCCATTTTTTTTTTAATGAATAACCCTTCTAAATGTCTTATGTCAAAACACTTATTGCC
The DNA here is from genome assembly GCF_002906115.3 of Quercus suber. NCBI lineage: Eukaryota > Viridiplantae > Streptophyta > Magnoliopsida > Fagales > Fagaceae > Quercus > Quercus suber. Next base: position 1,074,750 of record NW_027069543.1, read on the forward strand.
ATGTGTATTAAAAATAAATACTTAGTATTCTCAACCAAAAAAAAAAAAAAAAAACACCTCTTGCTACAGTATGAACAGGTAAGAGTAAGGAGATATGGATGGGTCCTCTTGGTCAAGACCATTAGTAGATTAATATCCCCCAATCTTTCCACCATGGTCCATTGATGAGAATTGCAAAGGAAACAGAGGAAACACACTCTGATGATGTCCGGTCCACAAACCTGTCATTAAACCCAAAATTTCCCACTGCAAGACAGCCCTCGGAGCATTTACATTTACAAAATTTTCTGTCTATTTTAGCATAAAAATTTACTTTTATTTTTTATTTTTTATTTTACATACTTATTTTTTAAAACACCCTACATTAAATTATCTATTTTACACTATATTTTAATAAAATATCAATTTTTCTTGATTTTATTAATTGTTCCTCTTTCTTCACACACGACAACCACTATCTACTTTCTTTCTTCGTCTTCAAAAATAAACAACTAAATGCAAAATGAATAATGTCATTATAAATTTAAACTGTTATAGTGGCCAAAATGACACAATAGCACTTTTTGGCCATTTTGACCCGATTATAATAGCAAACTTGTAAATTTACATAATTTATATAAACTGATGTTGGTCATTTTTATGCAAATCTGTGGAATTTTTATTTATTTATTTATTTTTAAGCGAAAGAAATCTCGAATTTTAACATGGCTTGTGAAGGTCCAATTTTATAGCCATTATTTAGCTGAGCTCACTCATTCTCGCCCCAACAAATCACGCAACCTCAAATCAACCCTTAAAAAAATCAAATGCTCTTTCAGTCCACAAAGCTCAAACTCACTCAACTCTTTCTCCTCCTTTACAAAACAAACACACCCAAAACCAAAACCCATACTCTTCCCCTCATCCTCTCTTTCTCAAGAGCCCTCACCACCGCCACCAATGAATCGCCTAATAAAAACAACGCCGTCTCAAACAACGACCAATACTTCGCCGCAATCCACCACGTCTCAAACATCGTCCGCCGCGACTTCTACCTGGAGCGAACCCTCAACAAGCTCTCCCTCCGCGTCACCTCCGAGCTCGTCTTCCGCGTCCTCCGCGCCTGCTCCTCCGCCGCCACCGAGTCCCACCGCTTCTTCAACTGGGCCTTAACTCAGCCCAACTACCACCCCACCTCTCTCGAGTTCGAAGAACTCATCAAATCCCTCGCTCGCGCTCGCAAGTTCCAAACCATGTGGGACCTCGTCCACCGCTTCAACAAATCCCAATCCCACTCCTTCTCCCTCTCCCCCGAAACGGTGTCGTTCTTGATCGAACAGTACGGCAAGCACGGCCTTATAGACCAAGCCGTCGAAATCTTCAACAAAACCCACAAAACCCTAAACTGTCCGCAAACTATCGAAATCCACAACTCCCTTCTCTTCTCTCTCTGCGAAGCGAAGCTCTTCCATGGCGCCTACGCCTTAATCCGCCGCATGGTTCGGAAAAACCTCGCCCCGAACAAGCGAACCTACGCCGTCCTCGTCAATGCCTGGTGTTCCGCCGGGAAATTGAGAGAGGCGCAAGACTTTCTCGAGGAAATGAGCCGAAAAGGCCTCAATCCGCCGGTCCGCGGCCGCGATCTCCTCATGGAAGGCCTGTTAAACGCCGGCCATCTCGAGGCAGACACAAAACCCTAAACTGTCCGCAAACTATCGAAATCCACAACTCCCTTCTCTTCTCTCTCTGCGAAGCGAAGCTCTTCCATGGCGCCTACGCCTTAATCCGCCGCATGGTTCGGAAAAACCTCGCCCCGAACAAGCGAACCTACGCCGTCCTCGTCAATGCCTGGTGTTCCTCCGGGAAATTGAGAGAGGCGCAAGACTTTCTCGAGGAAATGAGCCGAAAAGGCCTCAATCCGCCGGTCCGCGGCCGCGATCTCCTCATGGAAGGCCTGTTAAACGCCGGCCATCTCGAGGCAGCCAAGGATATGGCCAGAAAAATGGCGAAACAGGGCTTCGTGCCCGACCTCGAAACTTTTAACTCGTTAATCGAGTCAATTTCCAAGTCTAACGACGAAGAGGTCGAATTTTGTGTCAGTCTTTTCAATTCAGTGTGTAAATTAGGCCTTTCACCGGATATTAATACGTATAAGATTTTGATCCCCACGGTGTCGAAGGCGGGGATGGTGGATGAGGCGTTTAGGTTGCTGAACGATTCGATTGAGAAAGGGCATAAGCCGTTTCCGAGCTTGTATGCGCCTTTGATAAAGGCAATGTGTAGGAGGGGGCAGTTTGATGATGCGTTTTGTTTCTTTAGCGAGATGAAGGTGAAGGGGCACGCCCCGAATAGGCCGGTGTATACCATGTTGATAACAATGTGTGGGAGGGGAGGGAAGTTTGTGGAGGCGTCTAATTATTTGGTGGAAATGACTGAGTTTGGTTTGACGCCGATTTCGCGGTGTTTCGATATGGTTACTGATGGGTTGAAGAATTGTGGGAAGCATGATCTTGCTCGGAGGATCGAGCAGTTGGAAGTTAATATTCGGGGCGTCTGATGTATATGTATTATTGATTCAAGGCTTGGCCAAGTCTGGAAATGTAGGTTCAGTAAATGTTCGTTTGATAAATTCTTTTTTTTTTTAAAAGCAATTTGCATACATGAATGGTGGTTGAATATTCAGTGTTTTGCTGTTTTTACAAGGATTTTTTTCCCCCTTTGTGGGTTCCTTATAAAAGTTAATTTCTTCAATGAATTTGCTCTATGTTACTAGAAATTTTTATTTTTGTGCATGAAATGATACTCTAGCTTGCCTTTTGTCATTTCTCCAATTTGAGCTTGAGCCTTTAAGTTTATATATCTGCTTGACGGTAGGTTGATTTTAGGCTAAAGAATGTGTTTTCGTGGCAACAAAGGAGGAAAACAGATGAATTTAGCACTCTTGACATGATATACCTGATCTAACTGTGGGATGCATGAGGGGCAAGCTTGAAGTTCACTTTGGAGGCTATGTGAAAGACATCGAAGGTTGTAATTTCTTTTTCAAAAATCACTGTTCGATCTAATTGAGGCTGGAATAAGTATAACTCTAGTAAGTAATGCTGAAAATGCAGTTTGATGCTTGTTTATGATCTGCTACGCATTTAGTCTTGGTGATATGAAGTTCTTTTTCTTCTCAATATTGCCATACACAAGTAGTTCAAACTTTTAGTTTCATTTTACACTACAGTGGAAACTATACCTCTCTCGCTCTCTCTATTAAAAAAAATTGGTATGGCTGTTTTATTCAAATTTAAAATCTATTTTGTGCATTGCCTTTTTTTTTTTTTCTTTTTTTTTTTAAGTAATAAATTAATATGAGTCAGTTTTTCTAGACCAGAATTCTGAGGTCAATGACACTAGATGTCTTAATGTCTGCAAGAGTTGTCAGAGTGGCTAGGTTATTTTGAATAGTCCAAAGCATTCACTACTGAAATAATCTGAACTAACCATGTCAAGGAGTTTTGCATCTCTGTCCAATTGCTACATAGATACAATTATTAAAAGAAGAAGAATAAGAAGATATTGTATTAATGAATTGGAAAAAGGGAAGAGCAAAAAAAATGCTTTTGCATTATTTCTTTGTGAAAGTGAATACATTATATGTTTTCCAGATCAAGATGGTCTGTCCCTCAAACAGGGCTAGCTGAAGTATTATACTCAAATGAACTCACAACAAAGTATCAACTGTAATGGCTTCCATGCACAAGGAGCAAGTTTAAAGTTCACTCTGGAGTATGTGTGAAAGACATTGAAGGCTATATTCCTTTTTCAGAAGTCACTATCTGCCATACACTAGTAGCTCCAACTTATAGTTTCAGTTTACACTGCAGTGGAAAGTATAATACTACAGTCTCTATGTTTTGTATTAAGAATGTCTAATACTTACAGTCTTTATGTTTTATACTTATGGACTTATGTTTGATAGAACAGGGCAAGGTTTTATGTGAAATTTGTTATTTGGGAAGGAGGGAGCAACCTGGCTTCAGTCAGCTCTCATGAATTTGATTGATTGAACCAGGATTAGAGCTTTCTGAGAAGCCTTAGAGAGACTAGCAGAACTTTATTGATTCAGAAAGGTCAAAATGAAGAGGGATAATTTATGTGTCAATTTGTAGAAGGCAATACTTGGGGAACGCAGATAATACCAAAAAGGCGGAATTACAAGGAATGAAAAGGTTTCAGCCAAACACATAACAATTTGGTGGTTCTCGAATTTAAAACACAACCTAATACTTTGTTCGGCTTCTTGAACGCCTAAGCCCAAGGAAACCAGAACCAAAAGACCATTTATTCACCTGAAACTGTGAATTAAACCACAGTGGCCGAACTTGGGGTCAGGGGAGGTTTGTACTTGGGACTCCCTTGGGCTCCACTTTCAAGGCAAAAACAATATGCAATATGGATTTCATTTTGGAAAAAAATGGAGTCGTGCTGGTTGGCAGGGACATTATCTTTGGAGGTAGAGGTGATGTAATTTTCATGATTTCTTCTGAAATATGATTCACAACAGTTGGTGTCCTGTCACTTGTGAATTCAAAAGATTAGAGTCTCTCTAATCCTCCTATGCATTTGTTGTTATTTTCTATCCTAGTAAGTGTAGCTCATCATATCAATGAGTTGCAACATGATTTCTTATGGGGTGGTGCAGTGCAGCCGTGCAGGTGATAAGTTTGAGTTTCACTTTGTCAATTGGACTAAAATTTGTGAGCCTACGCAGTGTGGAGGGTTGGGTGTTAGAAATCTGCTAACTTTTAATCAAGCTCTTTTGGGGAAATGGCTTTGATGGCTTGCTATGGAACGAGAAGCCTTATGGCAAAGCATGCTGGAGAAGAATTATGGTTGTATATGGGATACATGGGCTTAACCAGACAATGGCCTGATGGTGCTTGTTTGTGGAAATACATTAGGAGAGAATGGGATAATTCTCTCCGTTTATCACACGTGAGGCTTGTGTAAAATTTTGGCATGACATATATATGGTGCTGAGATCAGACTCTTAAGGAGGCTTTTCCAGAATTGTATCAATAAACTTGCGATAAAGAGGCCTCTGTGGTGGATAATTTGAAGTTTATCAACTTTGTTAGAGATGTGCAAGATCCTCTCCAGCAAGGGGAAGCCTCCATGGCAGTGTTCCGTATTAATAGAAGACATATATGAATGGTTCTTATAAGTGATTGTGTAGAGGTATTTAAATTGGCAAGTGCTGCCTCCAAAGTCCCATTTGAATGGTTTTTTTCATTACAGATGAGCTAGTAAAGAGGGGACGGAAGCACCAGTGCACTTTTAGAGACTATGTATTAGTTTGGATTCAACTTAATTGGCGTTTACGTTTTGTGTTTGCGTTTACTGCTAGGACCCACGCATACGCTGAAGCTGAGGAAGTGCAAGGCTGAAATGCAAGTTTTCTCTCTACATACCGTTTCGTTTGAGTTCTCTACGCACTGTTTCATTCTAAGAGCTGAAACAATAATCTCATAAACGCACAAGCCTCTTGCGCGTACTGTTCATGGCTTTGGAGTGTGCTGAGGAAAATGGTGCGCTCAACAGATGAAAACCTTGCGTGTTCTGTTCATCGCACAAGAAGCTTGGAGAATCATTTAATCAAAACGGTGCGCAGCTCTCAACGGCTATTTTCATTCTCTTCACCTTTCTGCTTTTTCTCTCAACTATTGTGACAGAATGCCTTCAATCCCCTTCAATGCTCTATCTGAATCCTCTTCATTGTCTTGCACTTACCCACCAACCACAAAACTATCAAAACAGAGCACACTAGTTGATGAAAGCAAACCCATTACATGGAACCAAAAAAAAAAGATCATCTCTGTTCAACAAATGCTCGAGCTAGTGCCCTCTGGACAATGATTGTAACACTCCTTTTGTCCAACTTTTGTTTATGAAAAATATGTATGTAACACTCCTTGCTAGTGCCCTATGGACAATGATTGTAAGTAAAAGAAAAATGTGCAACACGAGGGGATGGAAGCACCAATGCACTTTTAGAGACTATAATGATTGTCCAACTTTTGTTTACGAAAAATATGTAAGTAACACTTCTTGCTAGTGCCCTATGGACAATGATTGTAAGTAAAAGAAAAATGTGCAACGCGAGGACTTTCCAAAAGGTCCTCTAGTCCTATCATATGTACCCATCTCTCTTCGTAATTAGCTAGGGGGAAGGGGAGGGTGTTAATTAATTTATTGTTATTAGTGTTTCTAAATGTAATTGTTATGCGCACTCTGTTAATATGGCATTACTTTTTTCTTTTCTTTTTTGAGGGGGAATATGGCATTACTTGGGTATATTGTAAATACATATTGTATCATTCTGAATCTAAATCCTAAATATGTGTAAGGATAAAGTTTGGCTTCAAACATATTTTGAGCCAATGGCTCTAACACCCACTAAAAAAATTAACATGGTTATATATTTTGAAAATCTAACCATTGGATTGCATGTTCTTTATATTCTTAACTCGCGTGTTAAATTTCATTCCAATCAGATATTATTTACTATTTGATTCATAAAGATTTTTTTTTTTTTTTTTGTATAATCTTATATTACAAAAACTTGAAATTTAAACATTTGTCGATAACATAAACATTAATCTTTGATTTTTTGGAAATTTTTGCAACTAAGAAGGATATGAGAAGAAAATGTAATCTAATTGTGGATTTATTATAATTATTCAATAAAAAAAATATTGAGTGGTGTTGGAACCATTAATTACAAACAAGTTTAGAGCCAAACTAGTTTGACAAATTTTGGCTAAAAACATTGTTGTAGCCGAAGGCTACAACTTCACTCAATATCTATGTTTATGGATCAGATAGTAAATAACATCTAATTAACATAAAATTTGACATGTGTATTAGAAGCATAAAGAACATGCAATTCAACGATTAGATTTTCAAAATATATAATAATATTAATTTTTAAAAAGGAAGTTGTAACTTTAAGTAACAATCAAGTGTCCTAAATAGTTTAGATTGGAAGAGTTTTTATTTTATTTATTTATTTCTTCCTAGTTAAAAGAGGGTAGATAGATGAGGCAAATCTTATTATTCTCCTAGTTAAGACATTAATTCCCATACAATTGAGATTGTGATGTATGCTTTATATTGGCAAATGGACGCCAAGGCAGACAAGGACGGAGACCCGTGGGGGTTAGGGGGCCAATTGTGCTCCCATAATTGATCTATTTCTCTGCAATATATTTTTCACATTCTTTATATATATTACAATTAATGAGTTGTTATACTTGTTATACTTCAAAATTCATTGAAAAAGTTATTATAGTTTTTTAGTGTAGTTTGTGGTGTGTCTTTGTGTGAGAACCTCATTTCTCATTCTTGTATGTGTGTTTCTTAAAAATAAAAAATAAATAAAAATCCATTGAAAAATTCTTGCTTATTCTATCTATATCTTTTAAGATTCAAAATCTAAAAAACAAAAAAACAAACAAACAAAGAAGTAAGAGTACTAATTAAAATTAAAGAACATTACCATTTCTTTTTAAAAGTGATAAAAAAAAATTGATAATATGATCTTGAATTCTTTATATAATAATAATTCTTCAGAAAAAATAGTTTGTATATTGCAATTTAATTATAGGTATAATTATAAAACAAACTCCAAATTTCAATATTATTTTTAAGGGTAAATTACATAAATGGTCCTTAACTTTTACATTGTGTGTCAATCTGATCTCTGGTCTTTTAAATGGGTTAATTCGATCCCTAACATTTTAGTATTGTGTTAAAATGGTCCATGTCTTTACATGATGAATGGAAAATGCTAACATTGCTAACAGCCAAAATAAAATATAATTTTCTTGCTACATAGATTGCCACTTGGACTGCCATGTGGCCTAAACTTTGAATAAAAAAATAATAAAAAAAGTGCACATGTAAACACATCTTCAATCTCTTTTTTTTTTTTTTTTTTTTTTTTTTTTTATTCTTTCTTTCTTTTTGCACTTTCTCATCTTTCTTGAAAACTTTATTGGGAAACAAACACATAAATAAAAAATTAAAAAAATTAAAACTCAAAACCAAAGATTAAGCCCCTCATTTTCTCTTGGTATCCAAATAAATAATCTTCATAGTCATAGTCAAAAATGCAATGCAATCTTAAAGCATCAAATAGGCAGAGGAGGCCCCAATCCCCATTACCTCTTAGGGTCAGGGGAGTAGAGAGTCTATGGGATAAGTCCATGAAAGAGTGTGGGTCTATGGGTGCCATTTCAGGAGAGTAGAGAGTATGGGTTTGGGATTTAAGCATTGACAGTAATTGATTCTTGGTTTCTGTTGGGATGCCAAGAAAATGGCATTTCTTCTAAGTGGATGAGGCTTAATCTTTGGTTTTGTAATTTTTTTTGAATGTGTTTGTTTCCAAGGAAAGTTTAAAGGAAATATGAGAAAGTGCCCCAAAAAAAAATGAAGTTGAAGGATGCATTTACACATACAATTGGTTTTTATTTTTATAGCTTAGGCCATGTGGCACTCCAAGTGGCAAGAAAATTTATATTTTATTTTGATCGTTAGTCATGTCAATATTTTCTATACAATTATACAATAACAAAAAGTTACGAATCAAATTGACACATTTAAAAGGCCTAAATGTCAAGTACAAAATATGTAATTTACATTAATTTTAAATTAATCTTAATAAAATTCAGATGCTAAGATGTTCATTATATAGTTTTAAAGTTCTTACAATTTTAAAATTTTATAAATATATATTACTCAAAATAACATAATTTACATATAATGTACTTGAGTTCTATCTAGCCACAAAACATCCTTATGAATCATAGATAGAATTTTAAATTTAAAAACATGAAAATAAATTTTCATTTGTAAAAAACCTTAATAGATAAACATAACAAAACACATATACCTTTTTTCTTTTTTTCTATTTGGAGGGGTTTTTTTGCATTAAAATATCACTTAGTATTTTTATGATTGTTCCATAAAAAATATTTTACATGATTGACCTTTTATCTCTCTCTCTCTCTCTCTCTCTCTATGTTTCTTTTACTCTCTCTCTCAACTATCCACCACCGCCGCCGCCAAGCTTCCTAGTCACACCACCCACCATTGAAAGCACCACAAAGAGCTAACCTTTGGTTATCTTGCCCAAGAAAGCAAAAAATGAGAAACCAAGAATAGAAAGCATGCACTTGATAACCTCACCACAACCCACCACAACCTACCACAACCCACAGCAACCCACCGATCAATCACAACTCAGCAAACCCAACCTAGCAAAACCCACTACTCATTCAAACTTAAACCCACGGCAACACCACCGATCAACAACCCATAACCATCGATCCTAAAACCCATTAAATCCAAAACTTATCAAATCTGGAACCTATCTAAACCCACGAACAACCCATCAACAAACCCATCAACCATTGATCAACCCATCAACCACAAATCAACCCACCAACCACCGATCAACCCATCGACAACCCAGAACAACTCGATCCTGAAACCCATCACAAGACCTACCAAATCGCGTCCCCAGAGAAACACAACAACCTTGCCATTCCATGCCAATCGCCAATCTAGAAACCAGAAACCTCCACACCACGCCACCACAAACCAATATAATCTTTTGTAGTGGTACTTTGGGTTAGGTAATGTGTTTGAGTTTGGTGATAGAGTGTGGGAATTCTAGCATTTTGCCCTTATTTTTTAAAAAATTTAGCAATATGTCCCTGTTTTGAAATTATTTAGGTCCATGACTCCGTTTTGAAACTTGATTTTAATAAAATCGAGTTTTAATCAAAAAACTCGATTGGTAGAAAATCGAGTATGGGGCGATCAAACTTTAAAAATAAATAAATAAATAATTGCATGGAACTTGAGTTCATGGAGCTTGAGTTCCATTTAAAACATCATTATAGGACTCCCTGAATGCAGCTATAGGTATGAAACTTTAAAAAAATAAAAATAAAAATGAAAACTTGCATGGAACTCAAGTTCATAGAACTCGAGTTCTATTTAAAACGCTATTATAAGACTCCTTGAACGCAGCTATAGGTAGGGAACTCAAGCTCTATGAACTCGAGTTCCACAATTTTTTTTTTTTTAAAGTTTCATTTGGCATAACTCAATTTTAAATCAATCGAGTTTTTTTGATTGAAACTCGATTTTATTAAAATCAAGTTTCAAAACAGGGATATATTGCTAATTTTTTTTTTTAAAATAAGGGCAAAATGCTAGAATCCCTGATAGAGTGTAATGTAATAAAAGTATGGGCATGTGTTTAGCAATTAGTTTCTTTCTCAAAAAAAAAAAAAAAAAAAGGTGATACCGGCGTGGTGCCGACTTTATGATCCTCCAACAATCAAGTTATAAACATTCTCCCTCTAAGTTTTATTGAATTTTTCTCATACATTGAGTACTTAGCTAGCTGGATCCTCTATTTATTGGGCCTTTAGAGCGTTGATCTGATCATGCTGATCATCTACCCTTGAGACAAGTAATCTACTTAATGCTTAATCTCTTCTTTCTAGGGAGATGACATATTTGCATGATCTTCTCGTAAGAGATCCGTTATTTCCTATTGTAGTTTTCTGTTTGAATTTCGAATTGGAGTGTTGGTGTCTTCTTCTTCTTCTTCCCTATATATATATATATATATATATATTTTTTTTTTTTTTTTTTTTTGAGAAACAGGCCCACACCTATATAAGAATTTTATTAAGAAATATGGTAATCTGCAGATACAAAAGTAGCAACATCAGATGGGACATCTTCCATCCAAACTAGTAAAGGAAAAGAGAAACGAACTCTCTGGGCTAAGGCATGTGCCACGGCATTGCCTTGTCTTACAATATGAGAGAAAGAAAAATTCAAAAATGAATTAACAACAATCAAAGTATCTCTAATTAAATGGCCAAAAGATGAAAAGGACATATCTCCTCCATCAAGAGCCTTTATGTTGGTGTCTTTACTTGGCACTACGTCTTTTGAGGTTGTCTTTGTCCTTGATAGGTTAGGTGGATGACTTTGTGCTTCATTAATAAGTGTTCGGGGTGTTTGGTAGAGTAGTTTGAATAATGTTGTTTGTAATTTTTTAAAATACATGTGAGTAAAAGTGTGTGAAAATGTGTGTAATGTTATTTAAAATGTGAAAATGTGAGTTTGAAATTGATGACCATTAATGTTTTAAAGTTTAAAATGGAAAAAATTAAAATACATGACAGGTTGTGATAACAAGTTGTGGTGTGCCTTTGTATTAGAACCATTTTCTCTCTCTCTTATGTGTGTGTGTGTGTGTGTGTGTGTGTGTGTGTGTGTTTGTTTCTCTAAAAAAATAATAGGTAATTGTTCCACATTGCTTAAGAGAGTGTGTTATGTATAGTATAACTTGCCCCACCCTCTTTTAAAAGTTACCAAGGCTTTTGAGTGAAGTTATGAGTCTTTTTGTGAACTGGCTGTGAGTTTAAATGCCTTTTTTTTTTCCTTTTTTTTTTTTTTTTCTTTTTTCTTTCTCTTATTCTCTTATCATTTCTTCTCCTCCACGTTTTTATCTGTACTCCATTACTCTCTCCATAAACAACACCAGAATGTACATTAAATAGAGAGGTTTTTATAAATTAAATAGGAATAGCCATGAGCCCATGATGGCGATATGGTACTCAATGAGCATATAAATAATTATCCATCTGAAAAGTATAAAGCTATTCATCATTTTTTTTTTCTTCTTCTCTGGCTACTAGTTCATCAAAGGAATCCAATAAGAAAGAATTGAAACTTTGCACGTAAACGTGCTTAAAAAAAAAGAAAAGATTTGGCTCTAAACATGTTTGGAGAACTAGACTTCAACCACTAACAAAAAGATTACATGTGTTTCATTATGTGCAATGTACACAGGAGCGTAGCCAGGAATTTTTACATGGGGGGCCGATTTGAACTATGAAGGTTGAAATCGATGACGATGAGTATCATCGTTGTATGGATAGTCTATATTTTTAGGTTGATATGGACCTTCTTTGAGATAAGCTTGTCGGATTTTATCTTGTTTGTTGATAGAGAATTCACATATTTGTTTACATGATCCTGGATCACGATCTCTCTCTTCAGATTGAATTCTTGAATATTTAGAGAGGTCAGGGTGTTCATCAAGCATTGAAGTATCAACATTTGTTTCTACAGCCACAGATGTCCTATTTTCTGAATTGCTAACATCTTTTTTCTTAAAGAATGTATCAATTATTTTTCGTTTGCTCATAATTCTTTTAGCTTTAAGAATATGACTCAAAAATTAACCTGAAAAGAAGTTTAAAAAAATAAAATTTTAATTAGAAATTTTTACTTAGTTTTATGGATGTTGCTTATACTCAAGAAAAAATAAAATTTCCACTATAATTTAAACATACAACCCATTTTTAATACAACTTTAATTAATAATAACTCCTCAAATAGAAACAAAAATTAAACACACAAGTATTGGTACATAACATAAACCAAACAATTTAACAATACCCACAACCACATTCACAGTCATATGATATCTAACTAATCAAAAATAGGTAATAAATCAAAACAATTTTACCTTAGAAACTTTGTCTTCACAAATTACAAAGATGGGTTATTAGTGTGGCAATGCCTACTGCCTCTGCTTGACTGCCTCCAACTTTAGATCTTCCCTTCAAGACTCATCACAAACAATCTCTCCATGCCTTCAATCATGTATTTGTCTAAAAATTTATGAAAATATAAAGAGCATGTGAATATTTAAGTGTAGATAGTTGAGAAAATCAAAAAAAGACACTAAAAATATATGAATGTCTAATGCTTAAGAAATAGAAGAAAACTCACTAGTCACCAAGTAGTTATCAAGTTTCAAAACTAAAACTGATGAAGAAAGAAAAAATTGGTCAGGATTTTTTTTTTTTCGAAATGTGAGTACAAAGGACTGGAGTTTTTGGGGCTGGTAGGTAGGCAATGGTACCAGTGCAAATGAAAGTGTATCAAAGAAGACAAAACAAAAGAATAAAAAGTAAAGAAAGGGATTTCGTGGGTCAGTGGGTGGATTTTTTGAGATGAAGAGAAAGTGAAGTTTTGTTTTTAGTGTTTGGACTTAAGCGGGTCAGCTTGTTTTATTTGGAATACATAAGGTGAAAAGGCCTAAAACTAAAGTTGGGCTTGGGAGAATAATTGAGAATTGAGCATGGGAGGGCCGGCTGTCCAATATTGGAGGGGCATAGATCTTACATCCGAACTATCATAGAAGAGAATGGGAGAATCTTGATCCTTTCCCAATATATTCATATATACATACTATTCTTAAACCTTTTTAATTCTTAAGCCAAAAGACATTACAAGTTATTTTTTGTAATTAATAAATCTCCAAATACAAATTTTTGCACAATTTTTTTTCATAATGACTAATGTGGTATATAGTTATTACTTCATAATAATAAAAGAGTTTTTTTTTTTTTTTAATACCAACTAAAAACATTCATTAGCTAAAAGGAGCATTACAAGAGATGAGCCTTATATTGGGCTTGGGTCCATGTAGCAAAATTGACCTGGACAGTTAGCAGCTCTAGTAGCTAGATTAAGTTCATGAGATATAACAAGTCTAGGAACAAAAATGACATATATAAACAGTCTTTGCTACTGCAACTGGTATAGGTCTAATAGGAGAGCTTGATCCAGCCAAGAGGTTTTGCTGGTCTAGTTACAAATTTGCACTAGTTTCTTGCTGTTGCACAATACTAGGATTCTATAGAATCCTAAGTCTTTGGCTTTGAGAATTGATTCCACCAATGCTTCCTGAGTTGCCATGTAGATAGACTGCCTACCACTATTGGCTCCACCTTTGAAAAGAGTACTCCCATCTAATTTATTGGCTTCAAAAGCAAAACCATATTTCCCAGCCTTTCTATTTTTGTTTGCTGCCACCTTGATGAGAAGTTGCCAACTCTGATGGGGGATGCTTTTGGTTTGCTTTGGATTTGTGTTGATTTTCTGCATCTGGCTTTGATTGAAAGCTTCCTGATACCTACAAGTAAGAGATTAAGAAATGAGAATAACTTCAACAGGGTTAGGAATCTTTCCTTGATGCAGAATCATATTTCTATGGTTCCAAATTGACCAAAGGGTGGTGAAGAGAGCTTGTAAGTAATTTATTCTATTTTGCTCCAATGCGCTACTTGAGGTTATGCACTAACTTAGCCACTGTTCTGCGGAATTGAACTGTAGCTCATAAATTCTCAATCCCAAGATTGAGCCATGCCAAATAGCTCTTGCAAAGGGGCAGTTTAAGAAAAGATTTGTTGTTGTTTCTTCCTCTTCATCACACATCAAGCATCTATTAGCAATATGGATACCTCTTCTACTAGGTAGGTAAGCTATTATGCAGGAGCTTCCATATAAAGAGGAGTATTTTCAAGGGTAATTTAACTTTCCAAAAGAAACTCCAAATAGATGGGGCTATGCTAGACGTATTCTATGATATTGTACTTGAATGGCTCTGGTTTTGGTGGATTAAATTGTAGGCCTTGTAAACTTTGTATTCACTAGAAGTGGAGTGTTTCCAAATTAGCTTGTCATTATTGCCCTGAGTTTTATGTATTGGAATGTGCAGAATCTCCTTAGCAGTGCATGGATGGTAAAGCTTCCTAACCAAGTCACAATTCCATGATTTTGTTTAATTCTCAAAGAGATTAGCCATAGTGTCATTGGTGAGATTATGATCCCTAAGGGTTTGGTTTAGGCAGTGAAACCAATTAAGATGAGAGAGGGGGATTTGGTGACCATTTCCAATCAACCAACGACCTTGATGAAGGGGAGCAAATTGGGTTTTTGTGATGTTTCTCCAGATCCATGAATGGTGAGGTTTAGGTTTGTTATTCTCTTAAGGAAGATCTAGGGAAATATTTGGTTTTGAAAGTCTTGGCCATCAGAGAGTTAAGATTGTTCTGGATTCTCCAATATTGTTTTGACACATTGCTTGGTTGATAGAGCTAAATTTTTTGATCCTAAGGCCTCCCATTCTCTTAGGTTTACAGATTGTTTCCCAACTCACCAAGTGTAACTTCCTAGTTCCATGATCATGCCCTCACCAAAAGGCTCTTATTATGTCATCTAGCTTGTTGCACACAGATTCAGGAACTTTGAAGTAGGAAATGGTATACAAAGGCATAGATTGAAGAACATATGAGATTAAGGTTACTCTACTTGCTTGAGGAAAGAGTTTGGCTTTCCATCCTTTTAGTTTTTCTTGGACTCTATCTACTAGGTCCTGAAAGTCAATCACTCTCCTACCTCGAAGTTTGAAGTTAATGCCTAGGTACCTACTAGGATTCTTAATAAGGTTGACCTGTAAGGTGCTTGCTATGTTTTCTTGGTCATTTTGGGGAATGCTAGGAGAGCAGAACATGTCTGATTTAGTGAAGTTTATGCATTGACCAGAAATAGAGCAATACTACAAAATTATCTTCCTTATGTTGGCAAGGGAAGTCTTGTCATTTGGGAAGAAGAAAAAGGAGTCATCTGCAAAAAAGAGGTTAGTGAAGGAGACACCTTGTCTTCCAATTGTAATACCCTTGATTTGTCTTCCGTTTTCAGCTTGAATGAATGCTATTGAGAGAATGTTGGCACAAAGAAGAAAAAGGTAAGGGGATATGGGATCACCTTGTCTAATACCCCTAGTTGGATGGATCATTTGTATAGGGTTGCCATTAATAATCTAGGTATACTGGACAGTAGTGACACATATCATGATCCAATTCACCCATGTGTAACTGAAATTCATGGATAGCATGACAGCTACGTCATATGCTTTGCACATATCAATCTTCAAGGCCCCAAACCCTTTTTTCCTTCCTTTTTTCCTTTTTAGGGTATCAAAGATTTCATGAGCAAGAAGAATATTGTTAGTGATACTCCTACCTTGGATAAAAGCATTTTGAAATGGTGAGATTAGTTTATCCATAAGTGGTTTTAACCTACTCACCAGAATTTTGGAGATGATTTTGTATGTGACATTGCAGAGACTAATTGGTCTAAAGTGGGTTACCTCCTCAAGGCAACTAACCTTAGGTATAAGAGTAAGGAAAGTTTGGTTTAAGGATTTGAGAAGGGAACCATAATGAAAGAAAGCCTGGACTGAATTGAGGATGTCCTGCTTCACAATGTCCTAGTATTCATGGTAGAAGAAAGCAAGTATCCCATCTGGTCCAGGAGCTTTATGAGGATTGATAACGCCTTAAAATGTATACTTGTTATATATTTATAGGGTGTTATCTCCTTATTACTATACTTAATTTATATAATTAAGCCATGATTTGCATTAGTCCCTATTATTTATCTTTACATAATTTCTTGAATAAGATGCTATTCATTGTGTATAATTTTCTACTTTCAAGAAATCATGTGAGAAAGATGAGTTTACAAGAATTTGTGAGAGAATGGAGGCCAAACTAGAATTAAAGTGGAGCTAAAGGACCATGCTTAAATGTCTAAGGAGGTACAGCTGGAGTGCTTGGATCGTCTACCATGATTGGAAGCTTCAAATAAGGAAAGAAATCAAAGAGGCAGAATTTGAAAAGGAAAAATCTAATTTGAGCACTAATCAGTATTTTGGGCGTATCTCTCTCATCAAAAATCCAATTGACACAAAGCTAGATGGATTGGAACCGTGATTTAAATATCTACAACTTTCCAGTTTTGAGTTTTTTGAAATTCTCAATTTTTTGACGGCTGAAATTAACTCACAAGTTACTGCTGTAAACCTGAACGGAAATTAAAATAGTAAATGTTTTATTTTCTTTGGACACTTAGACATTAGGGTTTTGAAGGGAGGCTATGAGAACGAATTTTAGGCAGAGAAAAACTTGTATTTTCCTTTCTCTAATGGCAGCCTAAACTCTTTGCTAGGGCTAGGGGTTATGTTTCTTCTATACGGTATGAATATTCAATGTGATTCTTTCTAGGATTTTATCAACAACATATTTGATTGTTCAATTAGATTTCTTTTCATGTATTAGTTCTTCCATGATTTCAATAAGTTCAATCATGTTTTTCTTATTGTTTAGATGAATTTCTAATAGTTTCAAATAGAAATCAGGTTTTAAAGTGAATTGGTTTTTCTGAAAACTTTTCTAACCGCATTATTAATCTAGATTATCATGCGTTCTTGAATTATCTCAATTCAACCGAATCATAAGTTTTTAATTGTATAAGAACAATCAATTGTGAAATATATAATTTCTTAGATCACAAAGAATTTTATATCGATATAGGGAAACACCCCGATGCCCTAATATTTACATTATTGATTTAAATCGGTTTTTATTATTATTCCTATTAACAATCACCAAGCAAAAGTATTTTTCTTCTTAACCCAAATTTTTATTTAATTATATTGTCTTTGAATTTACCCTGCTCCTTGTGGTTCGACCTTGGTACTCCGATAATTATATTGTTACGATCTCCTGCACTTGGAAGTGAGCAAGCAAGGACCCAATTGGAAGACTGCCCTTTCAATTTCATCATCTGTTATAGGCACGTCAAGGGTAGCTTGCTGATGTTGGTCAATTTTAGGGATAGGAAGTGTTTCTAGTTCCTTTATCAAAGTGTGAAAGGAAATTGTTCCTGTTTCAGTAAACTAGTTCTTGAAGTGATTGAATAAGGTGCTTTCAATAACCTCATAGTCCTCAGTGATAATTCCTTCATCTGTTTTGAGGTGTAAGATTTTGCTTCTATCTCTTCTTGGCTTCACTAGTGTTTGAAAATATTTAGTGTTTCTATCACCTTGAATAAACCATTCACTTCTAGCTTTTTGAGCCCACATGATTTCTTCCCTAATCATCAAACTCTCAATCTCTTCTCTAAGGTCTCTTTCTTTTCTTACATCAGCTAAGGTTTGGATGGTGTTTTGAACTTCTTGAAGTCTTTGTTGTTTTTCCTTGATGTCTTTCTCTACCTTCCCAAAAACTGTTTTATGCCATTCAATGGCTTGCTTTCTAACATTGCCTAACTTATGTTGAAGTTTGAAAGCTCTAGACCCTTGTGTATGCACTTTCTAAGCACTTTGAATCATTGCCTTACATTCAATATGTGTCATCCACATCCTCTCAATTCTAAAGGGCCTTCTTCTAAAGGGTTGCTGCATTTCAAAATCCAACAAAATAGACCCATGATCTGATCTTAAGATATGGTGATTATAAAGTGCATAATGTGGATATGTATTTATCCACTCCATAGAAGCAAAGGCTCTATCTAGTCTCTCCATAACAAAAGCTTCATCCTCCCTTCTATTCATCCAGGTAAACCTTTGACCTTTAGCCTCAAGTTCACACAATTCAAGCTCATTAAGGGTATTTAGGAATAAATCAGCTCCTACTATGTTCCTATTGTTAAAAGAAAATTTGTCCTCATGTGACAAAACCTAATTAAAATCCCCAATGCTTAACCAGATTGGTTTAGCTATATGCTTCAATTATTTCAGTTCCAACCAAAATTAAATAAAAGTTATGGAAAGAGGGGTACCTTTGTGGTCAAAAAGATTAGCATGAATTAAGTGCTTTAAGCCATACTGAATGCTGAGATTTTGATTTGGTTGCCAACTAAGGAGTAGTCCACCACTGAGTCCCTCTCTTGGATATTCACATCCCTTGCAAAATCCACATTTCTCCAAAACCTCTCTGCCCTTATTCTATACTAGCTTTGTCTCCATTAGAAACAAGATGTCTAGTTTATGCACCTGGGCCTTTTTTTGGCATTATAGAACTGCAAAGGGGGTGCCCAGCCCTCTCAAGATCCACATGGCTGATTGGGAAGCTATTGAAGGCCAGCTTCCCAAAGCCCTGAGTCAGATTCAACATGGAAGAAAGGGGTGCAAGTATCTATTGATATTTCTGGAGCGATCAAATTTCTCACCTGAAGAACTTCTTCATCAAAAAGAGCAGAGCATAACCTTTGTTTAATGTTTCTACCAAACCTCCAAATTTCCTTTCTAATTCATTTCCTGAAGCTCACTATGATGGTTTCAATTTCTATTGTTGAGTCCCAGGCTTCATTGCAGCTGAGGTATGTGTTTTATAGAGATGAGGGTATAAAGCTTATAGGTGATGGGGGTCCTAGTCCTAGGTTGAGTGGCTTAAATAGGCTTAAATCCTCTACTGTAGGCTTAAAATTTATGGGCTGCCCCTCAAGAGTTGTGATTGCATGTTGGTTCTGCTGATGGGTTTCAATGACAAGGGACGGGTCATTGTTGTTGTTGCTGGTTCCTGAATTAGCTCTATTATGGCCCTCATTGGTTTGTGGAGCAATTAAACTTAGCCCATGACTTGAACCCCCTAGTTCAAATATGAATCTCCCGCAATTGACCCTTTGAACTAAAGACTCAATGAAAGAATCAGGGGATTCCAAAATGCATCATTTTGCCCAACCTTGTTCCTGCATGGCTTCTAGTCTCTCTTCATTCAGCTTATCCAAGTTAAACATAACTGCAATGGTACCACTTTCAGTGTCAGAGTCCTCAAATTAGGGATGATGGTTTAATCCATTTGTTATATATGGACCAGTTCCTTTTATCCAAGTCCACTTAAGGTTTGATTCACCAGGTGGTAACCAAGGAGGTCTCATAGAAAACTTGCATTGTTTGAGCTAAAATTGGGATGATTCAGTAGGGGGTTGTGATTGTGCACAGCAATGCTAACTCCAAGCCATGCATTGGAGAAAACCTCTGGTTCTCCTTCTTCAATATTAGGAATGAATGAGTTGAGAGAGTTTGCTAGGGTGGGTGGGACTGTCAAAGCTCTGGTCAAGCTATTTATGTTTGCAGTTCCATGTTGATTATAGGAAGGTTCTTGGCTTATAGGTTGGGTTTTTGTGGTGGGGTTGTTCAGATTGAGGAGATTAATTTCTGAGTGAAGTGTGGAGCCATTAGTATGTGGTTGCTGGTTAACAACTGATGGGTGAGTGGGTGTGGGGTAAGCAACATTGTTGTGGGGCTAAAGATTGAAGGTTAGGGTTTCTGCATATGGGGAATGTGGTGTGCTTGGGGTACTGGGATCAAGGTAAGCAGTATTAGGATGGGTTGGAGCTGCATGATTTGTTGGGTGGTTGAAGAGTCCATATCGTATCTGAGTAGTCCATCTTCTTCTACGGTTATGGAAAGCGCGAAGGTCATTGGTGAATTGAGGTTGCAAGGCATCAAATCTGTATTGTACTTGGTGGAGGTCTTGAATTCTAAGTCTCTGGCTATATAGCATGATCTCAATGTCCTCCATGCAGTGAGTGCATTGTCCGTCCATGGGTGTGACCAATAAGACCACATTTGGTACACAACTTATGAACCCTTTCATATCTACACCTAATCCAGGCTCTTGATCCATCATCTAACCTCAACATGAACCCTACAATTACAGGAAGCCACGAATCTATTCTGACCTTCACACGCATGAATCTCCCTGGTATTTTATCCTCCCAATCAACCCTTTCCAATAATCCCATCATGTGACCTATTTTTTCAGCTAACTCAAGGTATTGGTATTCCAAGGGTAATCCATGCGACTGAACCCAAACGGATATGTAATTCAACTAAAGATGACACAATATCAAGTTCGGCCTCCACCTTTCTAAAACTAACAAAGCACCATCAATAGCCCAAGGGCCTTCATTGCATATATGTAGGAGGTCCTCCTCAAACTCGAAATGAAAGACATAGAAGTAAGATTCTCTACCTACTATTGAAACTGTCCCTCTCATTTTCCATGCGTTATCAATGATGTGTTGTAAGTGACTTACCGAGAATTTTCTATAGTCCAAGATAAAACCTATTGCATAGAGATTCCAGAAGTTGCGTTGGATTGCAATTTCCTCAAGATTAGGGTCAACTGTGGGACCATGTCTTGCAAAGGGTGTTTCACTGTCTTCACTGGAGAGCAAATCTAACTCATGTTCTTCAGGAAACAGGTCAACACTGAAGTCTGAGTCACCGCTATCCGTCCAGCCATATTCTTTGGCTTCAATGTGATTCTCCATGGTTAAGGAGGCAAAAGGAGTTGCATGCACCAGTAGGAGTGCAGTGCTACTCTTAAACAGAAAATTTTGTGGACCACAAGAGTCACGAGTAGAAAAACAAGCAGTGTTTGGAGGAAGATGACAAGAAAATGTTAAGAAAGGATGAGAAAGAGAAAGGGACAATAGGAAAGGGAAGGGGAAAGGGCATATTTGTTTTTAGTTTGGTTAAACAAGGAGGAAAATTTCTGATTGTGGTTCACTAGGCATACAAAAGGACACGCCTCAAGCATGTATAACCTTGGGATGGTAGGATGCAATGACGAAAAAAGTAGAAATAAATAGGTGGGAATTGAATGGAAAAGACGGCTAACCAACTAGGTATGTCAATAGTAGATCCATGTGCAAAGAATGAAACTCTAATTACAGCTACTTTTTTTTTTTTTTAATTCGGTAGTTACAACACAAAAGAGAAGGAATTTAAAACTTTGATGCAATGGATATACTAGCAGGGGCTAATTGCTAACTAGTTGAACTACAATCCTAAAAGGCTACGAGACTCTTGGCACTCTAATCACAACTTTCCTCCTTGGCAAGTTGTTAAAAATAATAATAATTATCTAATAATACTATCCTTTTTACTATAAATCAAAATACATTATCTAAAAGTTTAAATACCTTAAATAAATTTGGGTAAATTTCATTCACATCCCTTTTGAGGTTTGAGATAATGCCAATCAGGTCCAAGACTTTTCAAAGCTAACCAATTTAGTTCCTAAAACAGTTGAGAAAAAATAAGTAACTGTTTAGAAACTAAGTTGGCTTTAGAGATCAAATTAACTAGTTTTGAAAAGTTTTAAACCTGGTAAATATTAGGCTATTAGCCCAAACTTCAGGATATATTAGCAAAATTTATCCAATAAATTTTAATTAAAAGAGTAGACCCATTGAAACAAGGAAGTGTAGACGTAAGAAGAGTGTGTGCAGAATTGTGGGCCCTCCGTGATGACCTTTCACTTTGTATTGATAGGAATTTCAATTGTTTAGAAGCTGAGCTAGATGCCAAGTCTATTATAGATATCTTAAACTCACCAAGAGGAACTAACACTCCCATTTCTTCTTTGGTGGATGAGTGCAGGCTTCTGACTACCCCGATTCCCCAGGTTCGGTTTAAACATTTAGGGAGACCAATAGAAGTGCAGATAAGCTTGCCAAGCAAAGAGCTGTTCAAGAGGAGCAATTTATTTTGTTTAATAGTCCACCTGTGGACGTTACTGATGGGTTAGGCTCTGAATTAGCAGGCATGTACTTAAGCAGGACTTGTCCTGAACCAGTTTTTGTTCCTTTAGTCTTTAATGCATTTTCCTTTTGACCAAAAAAAGAAGAAGAGTGTGCACATGCATAAAAACAAAAGAAAAAGTTGGCAGGTGCACATCTCAAACCACACCCCACCCCCCCCCACCCAAAAAAATTAATAATGTTTCCTTAATTTAGAATATATATATATATATATATGGATAGATAGAATATTATTTTCGTGTGTGTTCTAATAAGTATTACTGTTTACTTAAAAAAAAAAAAAAAGATACTTGAAGAGATTTGGATACCCTTGTTTGTCAAAAAAAAAAAAAAAAATCAAGAAAAAAAAAACTATGCAGAAGGATGTGATTATTACCAATTATCTTTCTTACCCATACGAGTATATGACCCATATCCATTAATTGTCAATTGTCTTGATGTTCTAATAGGTTAGTCATGTATGTCAAAGATTGGCATCTTTTCAGTTTTAAGTAGAGTTTAGAGTTTATGGCGTGCCTTTATATTAAAACCTTATTTCCTTTCATAAAAAAAAAAATAAAAAAAAAATCCCTTTCCCTTGTGTGTGTTAGGAGTCAAATAATAACAGTTACAATCCTTTTAATTCAAATTTGTCTTCATTATCCTATGTTTCACTATATTATCATTTGTTATCTACGTTATAGTTCACGTAGTATTATGATTAGAGTGGAAATGGGACAGAAGATTTGGATTCCTTTAGTTAGTTAGTTAGTTAAGATAGGGTCACATATAACACAGTAAACACATTTAAACTAATCTCTTATAAATACATGATTATAATTCAATATTAGATATAAAAATAATAAATCAATTCGTTACTTAGTGCTCTCTCTTAAGAAATGCACTAAGTAACAAATTGATTTATTTAAATATTGAACCTGATAATCTTGTGGCTCTTTGGAGGAAGTGACCACGAAAGTTACACAAAAAGGCAAATACATGCCCCATGCTACTCTGAATACCCTTTCTCCTTTCTCAAAGCCAAAGGTGTATCTTTTTTTTTTTTGTTGCTAAATAAGCCAAAGGTGTATCTTTTACAGCCAATATATATCAATTTAATGCAGACTAAATTCTGGAGTCACATAATATACCTCATCTACCCCATTCTCCTTTTGCAAAAAACGTGAAGGTGATCACTGATCAGAAAAAAGTGAGGTTGATGACTTAGGTGTAATGTAAGCCATATAAAATGGTCACGGCCAATTTTGATGCAAGTCGGCCACATTTTCTGGGTCCCAAAGTTACTAACATGTCCTCGCAAAAAAAAAAAAAAAAAAAAAAGTTAATGACATGTTAGCCATTTTGTCGATTAAAAGGGTGAATATGGACAATGAAAGCTTGATATTTGAGATAAATCCCAAATGCAGTCTTTTTTTTTTTTTTTTTTTTTTGAAGCCCCAATGCAAAATTATTAATTTTTTTTGTGAGTGAACAAATGCAAAATTATTGTTATTATTAATTTTTTTTTTTGACATACAAGGTTGTTTAGAGTTTAGATTTTTTGAGTATCTGACATTAGATTTTTATAGGAAAAAATGTTATGAGGTGGCCTTAAGATGCTGACCTTAAGAATCACTAAATTAACTCTTTGATGCTAATAAATACAAAATTATTAATAAGCAAAGAAGTGGAAGAGAAAAAGGTAGAAAAAAAGAAAATTTTTTTTTTATTTATTTGAGAAGCAAAGAAAAAAATCTTTTTGATACGTTGCCTTAGCCGGAAAGCGAGAATTTTGTTGGGCCCACAGGTTCCCAATGCCACAAAATCTTATTGCCAATGGAAGCTTGCCACGTGCATGCCCATGCACCTTCTGAATCGAACCCAACTGCAACATTCTCGTGTCATTTTTTTTTTTTTTTTGGGTGGGGGGGGGTGGGGTGGNACTCATGAGTTTCCTTAGAGCAAAAAACTCCCCCACAGAAATATTTTGAAAGTTTAAACAGTAATTTACCCTTAAAATTATTTATACCTTTTCCATTAATTTTAAAAAAGAAACATATAGATACTCAAGATATAAAAGAAACACATGAGATATAAGGTAAAACATTTATAGGCAAAAACATGTTAGTAAAGAATTTGTTTTTACTTTGAAAGTGTGACATCAATAATTAATAATAATAATATTTCTTTTAATTTTCTGTGGGAATCCAATAAATTGTTCCTTAATTTAGAAATATATATATATATATATATTGGATAGATAGAATATTATTTTCGTGTGTGTTCTAATAAGTATTACTGTTTACTTAAAAAAAAAAAAAAAGATACTTGAAGAGATTTGGATACCCTTGTTTGTCAAAAAAAAAAAAAAAAAATCAAGAAAAAAAAAACTATGCAGAAGGATGTGATTATTACCAATTATCTTTCTTACCCATACGAGTATATGACCCATATCCATTAATTGTCAATTGTCTTGATGTTCTAATAGGTTAGTCATGTATGTCAAAGATGGCATCTTTTCAATTTTAAGTAGAGTTTAGAGTTTATGGCGTGCCTTTATATTAAAACTTATTTCCTTTCATAAAAAAAAAATAAAAAAAATCCCTTCCCTGTGTGTGTTAGGAGTCAAATAATAACAGTTACAATCCTTTTAATGAGTCCAAATCTTCTGTCCACTTTCTTGCTCCACTCTATACTCCACCAATAATACTTACTACGTGTTCACCTAATTAATTAAATATTATCATTATTGACTTATTAATCCTACAGTTATTTAATAGTATCACGTGGCAAGTATTTATTGTGGAGTATAGAGTGGACAGAAAGTGGGACAGAAGATTTGGATTCTTTTAATTAGTTAGTTAGTTAGTTAAGATTAGATGGGTTAGTTAGGATTTAAGCACATATAACACAGTAAACACATTTAGAACTAATCTCTTATAAATACATGATTATAATTCAATATTAGATATAAAAATAATAAATCAATTCGTTACTTAGTGCTCTCTCTTAAGAAATGCACTAAGTAACAAATTGATTTATTTAAATATTGAACCTGATAATCTTGTGGCTCTTTGGAGGAAGTGACCACGAAAGTTACACAAAAAGGCAAATACATGCCCCATGCTACTCTGAATACCCTTTCTCCTTTCTCAAAGCCAAAGGTGTATCTTTTTTTTTTTTGGTTGCTAAATAAGCCAAAGGTGTATCTTTTACAGCCAATATATATCAATTTAATGCAAACTAAATTCTGGAGTCACATAATATACCTCATCTACCCCATTCTCCTTTTGCAAAAAACGTGAAGGTGATCACTGATCAGAAAAAAGTGAGGTTGATGACTTAGGTGTAATGTAAGCCATATAAAATGGTCACGGCCAATTTTGATGCAAGTCGGCCACATTTTCTGGGTCCCAAAGTTACTAACATGTCCTCGCAAAAAAAAAAAAAAAAAAAAAAGTTAATGACATGTTAGCCATTTTGTCGATTAAAAGGGTGAATATGGACAATGAAAGCTTGATATTTGAGATAAATCCCAAATGCCTCAACTCTTTAGGCAATTTTTGCTCTTTGTCCCACATTGGAAGGGTTTCCCCTTCCAATGTGGGACAAAGAGCAAAAATTGCCTAGGAGTACACATGAGTTTCCTTGAAGCAAAAAATGCCCCCACAATTTCTTTTCAAAAAAAAAAAAAAAACTTTCAAAATGTTTTATTTAAACCTCAGCATTTTAAAAAACTTTTCATTTTAACCTTTTATCACCTTTTTTCTCAATGTTTACCCCCCTCAAACTGTCAAACATCACATGATTAGTTGGTTTAAATGAAATTTATTTCAAAATTTGAAGTTTGAATAAACTTACCAAAAAGTCCAAGGTTTAAGTGAAATTATTTGAAACTATAAGGTCTAAATGAAATGTTTTTAGAAGTTTTGAGATTTAAAAGATATATTTTAAAAGTTTAAGGTTTAAATAAAACATACCCAACTTTTCTCAACAAAAAATAATAATAATAATAATAAAACATACCCAAAATTCTAAGGTTTCAAAAGTAATTTACCCTAATTTTAAATTGTGATAATAGATATGTGAATATTAAAATTTTATCAAAACAATGTTTCTATACAAACAAAAAATTTATTTCCATAAAAAAAATTTATATCAAGATTACTTGTAGAATGATGTGGGAGTATTGGGTGGGGTAGTCATTTTTGCAACTGCCCCAAACCTCATGCCTTATTTTTATTATTATTGACATAGAAAAATGATTTAACAACTTAAAATTTCAATTAACTCAATCTGTAAAGTTTTTTGAATAAGAGTCTTGAATTCAAATTTTACCTACCATTTGATGTTTTTGACTTGATGATAAATAGCTTATAAGTCCTACATTCAAATCTTATGGTTTCTTCTTCTTCTTCTTCTTCTTCTTTTACAAAATATAATTTCTACTCTAGCCTAATCTAAGTGTATCTAGGGGTGGCAATTCATGTTCACGTGTCGTATCAACTCATGAGTATCGGATTATATAGGTCAACACTAACCCGACATGTTTATTAAACAGGTCAAGATTCCTCAACCCTAATACGACATATTTATTAAACGGGTCAGTCATGTCGACCTGCTTATTAGATATTATCAAAATAAAAAGAAAAAAAATTATGAAAAAACAAACAAAAAAATATTTTTAATATAAAATTCAGAACTAACAAGTAATTTCATCACAAATAGTCATTCAAAACTAAAGCATATCTCAATAGGACAAAGTTTAGCTACAAAATTGATTGTAACCTTAGGCTACAAACTCACTCAATATCTTTTTATTAGAGGTGAATTTTGACAAATCTACCATTGGATTGCATCTTCTTATTATATCCTCCATGTTTGCAAAATTTCAAGAAAATTAAAGATCAATAGCTATGTCATCAATAAATTTTTAAATTACAAGTTCTTGTAATTTAAAATTATGCATAAAATATAAGATTATAGATTATACAGTAAATGATATCTGATTGACACAAAAATTGACATGTGTATTAAGAGCGTAAAGAGCATGTAATTCAACGGTTAGATTTTCAAAATATGCAGTAATATTTATTTTATTTAATGAGTTTGTAGCCTAAGGCTACAACCAATTTTGTAGCTAAATTTTGTCCATCTCAATATCACAAATAATCAATCACAATATGTCAAAGAAAATAAATTACAACAATTAATAAGTTTATATATCTAGGGTTTGAAGGGTATATTGGTAAAATGTTAATTAATTAAACGGGTCAAACAGGTCAAATGAGTTTCATATGTTGAATACTAACCCAACTCATTTATTAAACGAATCAGTCGTGTCAACTTGAATATGACACAAACTCAATAAGACTCAACCCATAACCTGCTAATTTCATGTCATGTTGTGTCGTATCGTGTCGGGTTCGCGAGTCGTGTCCAATTTTGCCACTCCTAATTATATATGTGTGTGACGCTCCCTGTTAAAAACTTAAACTCTGGTCCTTACCTTTCATACCTCACAAGTACTTATACTTATAAAATGATCATTGCTTTAAAGGTATGTGGTGGGAAATCTTATGGTTTCTAATAATAATAAATTTAACGAATTGAAGGTAATGGCAACTTTCTTTCTTTCTTTCTTTCTTTCTCTTTCTTTTTTCTTTTTTTTTTTTCTTTTTTTTTTTGGGAGAATCAGGGTAGTGGCAACTGGCAACTTGACAAGGAAGTAAGTCAGTGGGGAAATTTTTTTGTCACCCAAAATTTCTAAAAGAACATATAAAATAATTCAAAACGAGAAGTGTTATATTCATAATATTTTCATAATAAATCATAGGTGGTTAATTATTATTGATTATAATTTGAATTTATCACTAAAATTACTTTTTTATTCTATTAATAACAACCTGTAATAACTTGCTACTAAAAATTTGTTATGAAAATACTGTGAACATAGGCCCCATTTGATACACTACTCAACCACATATTTTCAATTTTTAAACAATATTACACATATTTGTACTTAATTTTTTACCCACACATATTTTCACACACATGATTTACTGAGAACCGATATTAGAGAAATAGAATAGGAAAGGGTTGTTGCAAATTGGACACATAGACAGATATCAATAACAGAAAAATCAAAGGAAAAAATCTTTATCATCAATTAATTATTATTATTATTATTTTGTTAAACTTTAAAACATAAATTATTTCCTCCACGCGACTTAAGAAGATTTTAAGCCTCCACCAGTCAAAGTACTGAAGCAACTCGGAGAGACAAACAAGAACAATTGTTCATTTGCAAGGGACCCACTGTCACTGTCGTGCGTGTCATACACGCACCATTAAAGAGTGTCAGCTTCATGATTTTTACATAAAAAATTTTTTTTTGCAAGAAAAGTATTAAAAGTAAAATGCTTTGAATACTGTGTTTTGAGACTCCACAGTGTGTGTTTTGTGCCTTTTGGATGTGTGTGCGAGTGTTCAAATTCATATATTATATACACAAAACAAAAAAGAAGTGTATTTTGTTTTTCTATAAGAGGCCCTCTATAGGCTGTAGCGTCTCTTGCTCTCCAGCTTTAATGGCGTGAGAGAGCGTACAGGGTGGTTTATCTACGGTCCCATATGGTATAACCGTATCTAATAATCCCTTCAATCTTTGCATGCTTCACCAACTCCTCACAAAAAGAAAAACCCAAAACCCAAATGACATGAATTTTGTTGGAATGAAATGTAATTGAAATTTCTCTTCCATCATCACAAAAAAGGAAAAAAAAACCATTACCCAGATGATAAAAAGTGGTTATCTCTTCTGGGTATTTATTATTTAGTCAGTTTGAATCGATTTCTGATGTGGCTTTTCTGATTCTGGAGATTGGGATTTGTTTGGTTTGTGGTCTCTATCTGTTTGGTGCGGAGTTTTATGTGTATTGTTGTTGTTTGATTGTTTGATTTTTTTGGAAGAGTTTTGAGATTGGAGAGAAGATGAAGAATGATAAGGAGCTTGAAATGTTGTTGGATGAGATCCCTCATGCAACATCACACAATATACATAATCATCATCATCATCCTCATCCTCATCATCTGCATCAACAACATAATCATACTCATCTTGTTGGTCATGGCTTGAATGGTATGTATGTTGATGATCCTTCATGTCATTATAATAATAAGTATACATGTGCCTCCTCTCCTGTGAGTATGTTGTCTTTGCATTCAAATGGCTCTTCATCAACACTGTGCTCAGGTGGGAATTCTTTCTCTGACAATGGATCACCTACCACACCTCCATCGGAAGAGCTTAAACCCCACATGCCCTTTGGAAATTCTCATTACCCAGATGGATTATGTTTGGGTTCCAAAATACCCGTTTCATCTGTTAGGAACAAAACCAATGAGAGTTTGATTGATGAACTGAGTCTGTGTAGGAATCTTAGTAATGTGTATATTAGCAATGGGAAAGAGGAATTTTCTAATTTGAGAGATTTCTCGGTAGACCGGGATAGGCTTCTGTATCGTGATTGTTGTTTCAGTGGGAGTAATCAAACCACTATTGACAAACATGGGGACTATGACAATGTCAGGAGAGGATTTTTTGATCACATGAGATTTCAATCCCCTGTTCCATCAAATGCTATGAGTTTTGATGGTCAGATGAGTCCGGGATTGTCGGGATTGCAGCAAGAACATAACATGGGCAGTTTATTGGGGTCAAGGGTGTCCCCCAGACAGGCTGATAACTTTTTCCCTCAGTTTAATTACTGCAATAGCTCAATGAATTTTCCATGGCAGAATAATACAAAGGAGCAGATGGATAACTATTACCTTGGAGGAAGTCCTGTATCCAATTTCACCACTTCTTTGAGTGGTCTTCCAATGGCTGAGTCTCTATTCTATGCTCAGCAAGACGGAATGAATTTGAATGAAGCAAGAGGTGTACTGAATCTGCTCAACACTCCTCAAATGACTAGCCCAAGGCCTCATTTGAGTGTTGAAAACGCGCTACATTTGGGCCTTCCACTATCCGGTGGGAGGACTAGGACACCTTTAAATATTAGAATTCCACAACCAGGTCTCGAGTCTCTTACTAGTGATGAGAGTTTCATCATTCAAGGTGAAGCTTTAAATCATTCAGTCAACAAGGGATTCAATCCTTCAAGGGGTCGGAGTAAGGTTGCCTTACATGAAATTGGTATGAGTAAGCGTCTAGGAAGGTCACAGCTAGATGGCTGGCACCAAAGTGCAGAAATTTGTGACAATGCTCAAAGTGCAAGGATAAATTTTCCATTCTCTATACCGCCTAAGTATAACTCTCTGGCAGAAGCTCAAGGATACATATATTTGCTAGCAAAAGATCAGTATGGCTGTCGATTTTTACAAAGGATTTTTGATGAGGGTACCCCAAAAGATGTGCAAATAGTATTTAATGAGATCATCAACTATGTAGTTGAACTTATGGTGAACCCATTTGGGAATTACCTTATGCAGAAGTTGTTGGATGTGTGTAATGAAGAACAGAGATTGCAGATCCTGCTTATGGTAACTGCAGAACCAGGGCAGCTTGTTAGAATCTCTTTAAACCCTCATGGGTAAGTCATGGGCATATTAAAATTTTCATATCACCTTTTTTTTTTTTTTTTTTTTTTTTTTTAGGGCATATTAAAATTTTCATATCACCTTTTTTTTTTTTTTTTTTTTTTTTTGTCAACATTAACATGTCTTTTCTTTCTATCAGCACTCGAGTGGTACAGAAGCTGATTGAGACTCTCAAAACAAGGCAGCAGATTTCACTGGTTATATCTGCCCTTGAACCAGGGTTTCTTGCTCTCATCAAGGACCTGAATGGAAATCATGTGATCCAGCGTTGCTTGCAATGCCTTAGTCATGAAGATAACAAGGTGAAGATTTTAATTTTCTTTTAAGTTGCTTGAGTTTACACAATAGCATGCTAAACATATATGTAATATAACCATGGTTGGTCTTCAGTTTATAATATATGCTCTAGTATGCCTGATTGCTCATATCTGTAATTTTTTTTAAATTTATGATCCTAATCATCAGGCGCAATTTTAAACCTTTTTACCTTGCTTTTCTGTATAATCTGATTTACTCTCTACCTAACAAACATCCAATTTTGTCACTATGAAAGAAATGGAAATCCATATCAATTTAATTGAGAAATATTACAACATCTGTTTATGATTTCATGTGATTGGTTTATGATTATAAATTGATAAATTGTAGCCTAAATTTCTGAAAATTCAATATCATTGAATCTTTTCCATCACATTGTTTGGTGATGTTTCGGTCATTATTGTGTGGAATGGGTGTGAATTAACAGCACTTTAATAATTTCAAGCTCAGTTTTTCTTGGAAATTTCAGTCTTATTCTGCTAATGGTAGATAGGTTAAACAATCGTCTCTCAATGTTTTAAGCTTTTGTGTTTATCCCTTATTTGAATGAATGGTTTTGTGATGTCATTCTTACATTGACTTTCTGTGTTTTATAAAAACAAACATTGGTGCTAGTTTTCATATGGAGGAACAAATAATAAACTAAAATCCAATCAGATCTCAGATGTTTATTTAGAATATACTGTATAAGAAAAAGATGCTCATGAGCTGCATTAAATTTGATTTCCTCCAACCTTGTATAAACAAGCCTGTTTATTTGTCTGAAATATGTGATTCTTGAAATAATTGATAACACTTCACTTTCCTATGTGGTGCTCTCTTATTATGCAAAATATTAGTTCAGAAACAGATATAATCACATGCCAAGATCAGTTATTGGTGTGAAAAACATAATCTAAGATAGTTGAGTTGCTACTCCTCTACTTTCAATACATTTTCATATTAACATGTTTAAGTCATCAGATTTCACTAGCTCAGCAGAATATCCAAATGACCATGTGTGTACCTGAATGGTCAGTGACAGTCCACTAGATTGCCATATTATGAATTCTTTTAGTTCAAAGTAACTAGACAAACAAGAAAATTAAGTTAACCAATAGAGCATTTGGACTGTTTGAGATTATTATTAATTGATTGATGTAATGGGGCATTTGTACTTGCATGAAGGACAATGACATGCCTTTTGGCTTTCTTCTAAGTGTGCATTGTTTTCTTATGGTCAATAATCATCAAGTTGTTCTAGTTACCTTATGGCTTCTAATCATGTTTGTTCCCAATCTATCACCACTTACACTTTCAATGATACATTTATCAAACCAAATGTCATTTGAGAATAAATTATGATATCATTAATTGCTATTAAGGTGTACAATTTGGTCATTATAACTTACCGAGTTACCATGAAAAGATCATTGCATGAGAGTTCACAATTTGGTTGCAACATATAGAAGACTCTACTTTAATTTTTAGTAATTTAGTTGAATATTGTTTTGGTCCTCGCTAAAGTTTAACAACAACAAACCTTAGTCCCATACTTTGGTATTGGTCTCATGTATTCTTCTTTGCCATTCTATCCTATCCAAAATCATACTTTCCGTTATCTTCTTAATTAACATGAACTATTTTACTACAAATAGTGTTATTTGGGTCTTCCTCTACATCATTTTCTTTCCCTTAAAGTCTTACAAGATTTAAGTTCAGATTTTAGCCATGATTCAGACCTAAGCTTTTGCAAACACATCAAAGCAAAGTGTTGTAAACCAAAAAAGAAGAGTATTTTACAATGAAGAATTCAGTGGCCTGGTAGATGGACCTTCAAGAAAAGAATTTTGTGAAGCATTCCTATATTGTTTCCCTTTTTTAATTTATTGCTAGGTACCACAAACCACTGGGGAATCCCTCAAACCCCTCCTATATTGGACACATTTCAAGCTGTTGGACCTTCATGACAGAAGTTTGTGAAGCATTCCTGTATTGAATACATCTCAAGCTGTTTCCAATAATTGGAGAAGTAGTAGATATAAATTTAGCCATTGAAACAGAGCATGTCCTTGACAGAACACATGATATAGGATAATGGTGTCATATGAAAAGTAGTTTATATTTATAATAACAGAATCACCATTAGAAAATTAAATTTTACAATGGCTTGAGAAGGAATAACTATGGTATCTGACCTATATTTTACTTGTGGTTCCAGCACAAGAGGTACTGGAATCCTTAAACCCCTCCTTCTATATTGGAAACATTTCAAGCTGTTGCCAATAATTGGTGAAGTAGGAGATATAAATTTACCCATTGAAACAGAGCAGGTTTTCATATGAAAAGTAGTTTATATTTATATTAACATAATTACCATTAGAAGAATTAAAATTTTCAATGGCTAGAGAAGGAACGATCACAATTTGTTGCAGGAATACTAGGATAATCATGTTTTTGTGTTGATTAGTTGGGCAAAAAATTTGACTCAATCTCGCCGTTTTATGATTAAAAGAAAAGAGGGAAAAGGAGGACTTTAATTTATAGAAATCAATGGGCAATACAGTAATCAGCCATATTTGGTTGAAGTGGTCAATTGGGCTTTTCCTTTGTATATTTCCCATATGTTAGGGTTGTTCCCCTTTACCTCTTTTCTTTTAATTGATTTTTATTACATTAATAAAAACTTATATGTAGTTAATTGAAGTGGTATCTGCCTTTCACGGTCACGTGCACCTAGTTTATTGCTCCTTTTGTTTAATATGTAGTCTAGGCACGCCCTCTTAATGTGTGCTAGACATTGTGGGAATTGTAGTATCAACATAAAATGATAAAGAGCTTTTATCAATATAAGAAATGGAGTTGTCACAGCTCTGTCATGGCTTAAATGCAACTGCCCTGCAAGATTCTGCAAACAATCTAATTTAGTTTCTTAGTGCATTAGTCTAGTAAGGAATTGTATTAGATGTGGCATTAGAAAAAAGCAATTGCTTACTAGCATATGTAATCTACTTTTTGTACCAAGATTGAGGCATCTAATCTGTTTAAGCTGGCATGATAATTGATAATAAATGCATGAATCAGAATGTATTTATTTTTTTCTTTAAATAAAATTATAATAAAAGAAAAAAAGCCTTTAGATGCAAAAAAGGCATGCTTGTCAGTGTTTAGAGTAATAGACTCTCCCCTCCCCATATCCATGTGCCATTTTTAGTGGGAACAAATAAAATGGTGTTTAGACTCATAATTTGTTTGCCATTTCTGCATTTTCTTTAGTCATTCTTTCTCTTCATATAAATTTTCACTTTCTTTCTTTTCTTAATATGTATCTGGCAGTTTATATTTGTTGCTGCTGCAAAGTATTGTGTTGACATTGCAATTCATCAACATGGATGTTGTGTTTTGCAAAGATGCATCAGTCATTCAATTGGGAAGCATCGAGAGAACTTGGTTGCAGAAATTTCTGCCAATGGACTTCTGCTTTCTCAAGATGCTTATGGGTAATCAAAGAAAATATACCACTCTACTAATATCACTCAATACTATTTTTACTAATAGTCATATTAAGAAAAGTTATTTTGTTCGAATATCAATAAATCAAATTCTTCTTGTTTAAGTTTCTCTAAGTGATGAAAATTGTATCCATATTTAACTATCATTAATTCATGATAATTTGATCAATCTAAAGCTACACATCATATGTTCAAACTTTTAATGAAATGGAAATGTGGTAGACATGTACACTAGAAAATAGAAATATATGTTCAGGTTCCAGATTTAGGAGCTTCTGCATGTGGCACAGATCTACTATTAAGCTAATGGTTGATAAATCACAACTTGTCTCAAAAGCTTAAGTTGTTAGGAAAGGATGAATTTAATCAGTATTTATAAAAAAAAAAAAAAATAGTGAATTTAATCATTTAACTATTATTCTAATATTCCCCTTCACATGTGAGCCTGGACTTCCCCTCAATAAGTGGGCCAACACATGAAAATTTTAATTTCTTAAATGGAAGGTCTTATCAATAAAAAAAAATTCTTAAATGGAAGGTAGAGTGGGAATAGGGTTCAAGCTCAACATCTCATCTTTGATTCCATGATAGATTACTGCTTGTACCAAAAGATTAAGTTGTTAGAAAATAATGAAGTTAATCATTTAACCATTATTCTAACATGGTGATAACTAAACTTTAGTGTGTGTGTGTGTGTGTTATCAACAACTTAGTTTGAATCATTTGTATTCCAATCCAAATCCTAATTTGTTTGTAATAATTGTGAACATTATCATCTTGTTAAAATCACTGTAATAAAATGTCTTATCATAAATTCATAATGCAAACATATTTGGAAAAAATATATATGTTTTGATCCTATAAAGTCCATTAGCTTTGATTGTGACCTTTTCTTGTGGACATGCAACTGGGGAATCATTCAGCTGACAAGCTCAATGAAATGCTGAGCTTCAGGTTCATGATTTGGTTTATAACACAACTACCTTCTTATCTTTCTCTTCTCTTCCAACCCAACCTGCTCTTCTCAACTGTGTTTTTGAGTAAACTGAGCTTGTTTGGTAATTTGGCTAATTTGCTGTATATTTTAACAAAGAGCCTTTTCTACTGGTGGCCTGTTCTTTGGAAGGAGAAATATATATAGAACTAGAACCTTGTGGTCCTCAAAGCTTATTGAAAAGCAGAGGCAATTATTATTATTATTATTATTTTGACAAATGAGGGTATTTAGATCTCTTTGAGTATCTGACTATTCTCTCGAGTGTATGCAGTCCCTCCAACCCACACACACCAAGTTATTACAGGGAGGAATCCCATCGGGGTGGCCCCAAGATGTTGGCAAGCAGTTTCGAACCCAGGATCTCATGAGACCTTAGGAACTACTAAGCCAATAATATCCATAGTTTGAGAGAAATTTGAGACAAGTTGTGATTTTTCAACAATTAGCTTAATAGTAGATCTGTGGCCCCAAGATGAAAATTGTTTCCATATTTAACTGTCATAATTAATGATAGTTTGCTCACCTGTTTCATGTAAAGTGGACTGGTGCAATATGTTTCCTTTTTTGTGCGTGTGTGTGGTTCTACCCTTTCTTCTGAATGCAAATTCTGTGTTTTCTTTTTGCCAGAAATTATGTCATTCAGTTCATCTTGGAGTTGAGAATCCCTTCTGCCACCTCAAATTTAATCTCTCAATTTGAAGGGAACTATGTACACCTCTCAAAACAAAAGTTCGGCAGCCATGTGGTTGAAAAATGTCTTATGGTATTTAATGATGAATGCCAATCAAGACTTATTCATGAATTGCTATCTGTTCCTCAATTTGAACGGTTGCTTCAAGATCCACATGCTAACTATGTTGTTCAAACAGCTATTCGAGTTTCTGAGGTATGGTAATCATTTACCTGTTATCAACATCTTTTTTTAAGCGACTCCCTGTGATCACTCTTTAGTGTTGTTGCACATGCTCGTGTCCCCCCCCCCCCCCCCCCCCCCCCCCCCCCCCCCCTCTACCCTCCCTTGGTGTACTGTATACTTTTTAATCTCTCTTGTCCATAAATCTTGTTAGTCACATCTAAGAATTTGGTCATCTTATCCTTTAATAATGTCCTGATTTTTCCTTACGAACTAGGGTCCTATCCATAATGCATTGGTAGAAGCAATTGAGTCCCACAAAGCAATTTCACGCAACAGCCCGTATTCTAAGAGGATTTTCTCGCAGAAGCTTTTGAAGAAGTGATGTACATTCTTCTCTTTTCAGTTTGAATTAGTGTTGTTGTTATACACCATTACTAGCATGTTAACTACCACTATCATTGCAATCATCGGAAATTCTAACTGTAAATTCTGAAGCTGGTAGCCAGTCAGAGTTTGTCTTCTCAGGACTGCATAAAATATCCTCCACGTGCTCAGCAGAGTAAGGAAGATAAAGAAATTTTGCTTCCAGTTTAATTCTGGACATAATGTATTATTCTGTTGTGTTGTTGATCTTTGTGTTGGATATTACTATTCTGTTTATTGTGGAATTTTCACTGTATTTACTATTTAGTGTATAGAATGTTAGGATTTGGCTGCTGATACTGTACAATATAATGCGGATGCTTTTTCAATTATTTTACTGCATAATGTTTATGCATGTGAATGCATGATGTTTGTCCTCGTGCATGTGAATGAATGTAGTGGAAATATTGCCAATACTGAAGTGCAATTGGGGAGGGTGCCATATAGAAGTTTGAGATTCTCCTTACGTAGTATATGAAAGTTCTGAGACTGCTCCATGAATGAAGCTGCTTCTTGTTGTTTTCTTCAAGAAGCCTATTCAAACTCACTAACAAATCAAAACGCAGCTCTGATCTTCAAGAAAATCATATAAAGAACCTTGTAAGCCAATCAAAGTCCCTAGCAGCCCCAAAATTTTGTTTTGGGACTTGGGACTTCTATCTTAGACTGTACAAATCCATGCAAAATTGCAAATTGTGGTGGGACTAGTCGAGTTATGTTAATGCTTGTGCTTGTTGAAGTTTAACCGACCAAACTTTGCATAGAACCTGCGTTACTGAGCTTAAATTCATTTGATCTACCACTTGGGTATGAACCTTTGGCAGAACTAGATATACAATACAAGCTCTCTTTTATGAAATGGTATATGTTGTATCCAACATATGTAATCACCCTCTCACATAAGGGTGGGTACCATGCTTGTGAGGTTCGCCCTTAAGTGAGGGTGGTTATATATGTCCAATGCACGATGGGTTTTCTCATTCTCAATTTTCAAATGGCTAACCGATTACCCAGCATTGACTGACGGGTTGCTATGACCTCCACTACCACATGAAGCACCCCTTCTTCTGCCCTGTGGTGCTATGGTGAACTATGGGGTGAAAATGGATTAACACTCTTCAATCAAATGAAAGAGTGTTCATTGAGGAAAGACCTAGCCTCCTATAGCAATTTCTTGCTAAGTTTGGAAAATGTCTGATAACCTTTATTGGCATCATCAATGGTTATATATATATATATATATAGATAAACAGAATTGAAATCTGCTGCAAATATTTGTAATGTTAAGCATCATTATATTTGTGATATATGTATATATGTATATGACCTTACGACCGTTAAAAGAGAAGAGAATGTGACAGGACCTAGACATCTAACACACCAAACTTACAGTTATCATACCAATATGGTAAAATCTATCACAAAGCCAATATCAATCCTAAGCTTTATTCAAATAACAGTTAGATAAACTAAAGGGACAAGGCAACTTAAAAGATTATTATAACAATTGTGCAACAATCCAAACTCTTCCCTGAAAACAATCCGCAACTAGGCTAGAAAGTAGGAGAGAGGAGATAACTTCTGATGTAATAATAACAAGAATTCAGGTTTGTGGTCAGCTGAGCATGTCCTCTGCATTAAACTGTAAATGGCTAGCAGGTGTCTTCAATGGGTTATGGGTAGTCAACTTATGCATATTAACAGTGGCTACAGTATGCAAGGGAAGGCACAGTGACAGTAGTTGATACTGATTGCTTCTGCAATAGCTACTTTGACTTATGTCTATGTTGTGATGACCAATAATTTGTACCATAGCGTATATGGTTGAATTTAAAGCTATATTGGAAAAAGTGATATTTTTTATTATCTGAAAACATAGAGATTGTGATAGACTTCTCTTTAACGGACTTGCCTTATATCCTTGCTTTGTAGTAATAAAACCAATGTTCTTCAGTTAGAGTAATGCTACAACTAATAGAGATTTTACATAAACTTCTTTTTAAGTAGAGCATTGTGTACACTTGTTAGTGCACATTGTTGATACACATCATGCATTTTATGTATTGTGGATATACATAAAAAATAAAACAAGAAGCGTAAAATTATGGATATTATGTGTATAAAAAGTGTACATTAACAAGTGTGTAAGAATATATTTCCTTCTTATGCATAAAACATGGTGCGATATGCATGTGAGGTGGCAAACTTTTTTTTTTTTTTCTCTGGGGGGATGAGTTATTAGTTGCCACATCACTTTGTACAACAACACATCACTTTATTTGTCAAGTCTTTACATACATATGTTGACTATTGTTTAATGGAGCTAAGTTCGCCAAAATAAGCTTTTATGCCAAATCAGCCCAAATCAACTAAGTAGTATTTTTCTTAGTTGTACATTTCTTGAATTTTTGTTGTGAAATGGCTCCTAGAATAAAGTGTCACACCACACTATTTGTATGCTGTAGTTTTACCCAATGGGCAGCAGCTAGTATGCAGCAATGAAGCTTCTGTATAGCAATAGGTTGTTAAGTTTCAGCCTTTGTCTTGCAAGTCATTTCATCACCACACCCCACCACTAACCAATTAAATGCAAGTCCTTTTTTATTGAAACTTATGCTGGCCTTGAAGTTGTTTTACTGACCTTGAACTATTTATTCTACCATTTAAAGAAAACTAGCTTGTGAGTGCACACATGTAGAAAAAAATTAAAATAATGTTAGAGATACAAATTATTTTATAAATTTTTTTACAAACTGCTAATGTGGTGAGTGATTATTGATAAATGAAAAAGTGATATTAATGGTAGGCCTAGATAAAAATTAATAAGAGATTGTTTACATTAACATATTGCAAAAATATTGTTGTGGGGCCCGTGGGCCTGATAGCCTCGGCCCATCGGGTAATAGGCCCAAGGCCAACGCCGAGGAGGACTGACCAGCCAAGGCTAAATTAGACAAAGCCTCTTTTGTGACCCACGCCGAGGACCTGTTCGTCCTCGACATTCTAAGGATAATTTTTGGGAGGGGACAAGCTCAGAGCAAGCTGTCACATTCACACTTAATGCATTCACCTAACCCCTCTGGCTGCATTAATGGGGATATAACCCCTTCGCAGGGCAACGTTGGTCAGAGTGAACCACTTGAGTACTGATAAGGCCTCTGATGGGACAGACGACCAGAAGAGAGGCAAATGGATGATCAACAGATGGAAGAAGGAGATAGGAAGATGAAGACTATATAAGTAAAGCAAGTAAAGTAAAGAGGAAGGGGGAAAAAAAGAAAGAGAGAGAACAAAAAGGCCTCCTCGGCCACAGGCCGAGGAGCATTCTCCCATTTGTAAAGAAACTCTTAGTATTTTTTATAAAGAAAGTTCATGCATGGTGATCGAGGGCCAGCGCCTAAACCTTTAACCCACTCTCTACAAATTTATTGTTTGGGCTTGTTGGGCTGAAAACTCATTCACACTCAGGCACCTGTTAACAAAAGCGGATTTGGAAACCGTTCTTAGGTCAGACCTTTTCTTGAACGAACCTGATAACCAGGTCAGAGCTGCTCATCAAATCCTCGGATGCGACCCAGCTCAGAAATCATTCCCAGTCCCGAAGCACGTAATTAGAGCTCGTGACCCTCGGCTTACGCAGATTACCGTGGTGGAGGACGGTTTTGCATTTACTGAGGGGTCTTATATACCTGAAGGCATTCCGCTATAGTCCTCTTCATCCCAGCAAGTAACGGTGGCCGAGAAAGGACTTATCTAAGAAGGCAAGGGAGGTGGTTGAATTGAGTTCTTCTGAGGACGAATATAGCGTGTTCAACCTAGCTGATCAGTCTCGAGGATCCTCTGGTGATCTAGGAGACCCTCATTTGTCCGAAGCCGATCTCCAGTCCTGAAGAGTTGGTACTCAAGCCGAGATGGGTTTAAAAAGCAGCCCAAACATCTTCTTGACTTCTCGAGGGCGGTTCAAAGAAGGGTGGACCAGAAGAGTCGCAGCCCAGCCTCTAGCCTTCGCCCCAGATTTTAACTGTGCAAACTAGGTCGTCTTCTGCTCCCACGTAACAGACCCTCCTACCGAGTCTCATGACCCGAAAAGGAAAGACTTTCCAAGGGTAAGGAGCCAATGGATGGGAGCAATCCCATTCCCGCCCGAGGAGGGTAGGTTCGAGGCCTCCGAACAACTGAAGCTCGGATGATCAACGGAAGAGTAAGAAGGCCAGCCAGCAGTCCGAGGCTCAAGCCTGGCTGCCGCTGCCATGCTCCATGATAGCCTGATGGATAACGCTTCGATGCGGAGTCTCAAAGCTGAGGGGGCTCTCGTAGCCGAGGCCCTGGAGAAATCTCTTCTTCTTCCCACCGACATGGCCGAGTTAGAGAAAATGAGTGGGTCAGAGGTTGTCCTCGACCTTAAGAAGTATCTAGGCATGGTGGGTCCTTTAGCACCTATTTACTTTATTCAAAGTTTGCCGCTTAGTATCTTTCTTTCTCTTTACGGAGTTACTTGTTTTTATTGGCAGGCTATCCAGTCCCTTTTCAGGTTAGGCGAGGAGGTTGATGACCATAGCAATGCCTTAGCGCAGAGCGCGACAAGTTCTAGAGGCTGCCAATACTCTTAAGAGATCTGAGGCCGACCTAAAAAAGGCGACCGATGATCTGACAGAAATGACGAAGGCCAGGGATACTGCTGTCTCTGACCTAGCCGTGGCCAGGAAGCAAGCTGAGGATCAAACTAATCGCTTGCAAGACGTTGAGGGTCAATTACAAACTGTCAAAGAGAACATTACCTATATGAAGGAACAGTTGACCAAGGCAATCCATGAAAAAGTGTGTTGCCGAGTATGCCAGGGACGAGGCTGTGAGAGCCAAAGACGAGGCGGTATTTGCGAAAATAGACGCTGAGCGTTCTGTGG
The DNA here is from genome assembly GCF_002906115.3 of Quercus suber. Classification (NCBI taxonomy): domain Eukaryota; kingdom Viridiplantae; phylum Streptophyta; class Magnoliopsida; order Fagales; family Fagaceae; genus Quercus; species Quercus suber. The sequence goes on from NW_027069543.1 coordinate 1,116,636, forward strand.
AAAAGGCAAAGGAGGATGCTTTCGCAGATGAGGTGGCTAAGACTGAAGCCACCCTTCGGGCTCAAGTTCCTGCAGTGTGCAGGCATTACTGTTCTCAAACCTAGCATGAAGCCCTCAACCAAGCAGGGGTTGATATCTCATCTGATCTTAGAAGGGAGGACAGGGTATATTACCCTATTGCCATTCGCGAGGTTGCACTGCTGCTCCTGAGGAGGGATCCTCATTACCATCGGTTGAAAGTCACGAAAAGACCGCCGAGGATGCACCGTTAACTGATCAACCATCCGAGGAGGTTGAGCCCAGAGAGCGTTGGGGGAAGTTGTAACCGAGGGTCAGGAAATACCTTAAGACGTGGCAAGTCCTCCGACGGACCTTTCGAAACCAAGCCCTTAGGCCTTGGCCAAACCTTTTGATTTACTTATTGACTTAATTTGCCCACTGAATTGAGGGGACTAGTATATGACATAGGATAAATTGTTTATTTTCTCTTTTATCTCATTTTGTTTCTTGCCTCAGTGGCGTTGTAAGGGAGTTGTATACTTTCCGTTTGAACTGAATACTTAATACTTTGCTTCTAACTAATGAGGTTTTCTTTTATTTGCTTTACTATTGTACTCTGCTCAATATTCGTATTCTATTATGGAGTTAGCCTCATGAAACCATCTGTTATCCTTCAAATATAAATCTAAAGATCGTATTATAGCTTGACTCTAAGTAATGCTTTGGTTTTTCTCCAGATAGTTATTTTCTCCATGGGTTCGAGTCCGAGGACATGCAATACCCTGGTTATGCCCAGTACTTCTTATTTTTCTATAAGTATCTAGTTTTCCATAGGCTTGGGTCGAGGACCATGCAATACCCTGTTATGTCTAGTACTTCTATTTTTCTATAAGTATCTAGTTTTCCATAGGCTTGGGTCCGAGGACCATGCAATACCTTGGTTGCGTCTAGTACTCAGGTATAATGGTGTGTATAGTTTTACCATAGGTTTGGGTCCGAGGACCATGCAATACCTTGGTTCTGTTACCACTTCTATTTTTCTGTAAGTATCTAGTTTCCCATAGGTTTGGATCCGAGGACCATGCAAGACCTTGATTCTGTCTAGTACTCAGGTATAATGGTGTGTATAGTTTTACCATAGGTTTGGGTCCGAGGACCATGCAATACCTTGGTTCTGTCTACCACTTCTATTTTTCTGTAAGTATCTAGTTTCCCTTTGGGTCCGAGGACCATGCAAGACCTTGGTTCTGTCTAGTACCCAGGTATAATGGTGTGTATAGTTTACCATAGGCTTGGGTCGAGGACCATGCAATACCTTGGTTCTGTCTTCCACTTCTATTTTTTGTAAGTATCTAGTTACCCATAGGTTTGGGTCCGAGGACCATACAAGACCTTGGTTCTGTCTAGTACTCAGGTATAATGGTGTGTATAGTTTTACCATAGGTTTGGGTCCGAGACCATGCAATACCTTGGTTTGTCTACCACTTCTATTTTTCTGTAAGTATCTAGTTTCCCATAGGTTTGGGTCCGAGCACCATGCAAGACCTTGGTTCTGTCTAGTACCCAGGTATAATGGTGTGTATAGTTTTACCATAGGCTTGGGTCCGAGGACCATGCAATACCTTGGCTCTGTCTACCACTTCTATTTTTCTGTAAGTATCTAGTTTCCTATAGGTTTGGGTCCGAGGACCATGTAAGACCTTGGTTCTGTCTAGTACTCAGGTATAATGGTGTGTATAGTTTTACCATAGGCTTGGGTCCGAGGACCATGCAATACCTTGGCTCTGTCTACCACTTCTATTTTTCTGTAAGTATCTAGTTTTCCCATAGGTTTGGGTCGAGGACCATGCAAGACCTTGGTTCTGTCTAGTACTCAGGTATAATGGTGTGTATAGTTTTACCATAGGCTTGGGTCCGAGGACCATGCAATACCTTGGTTCTGTCTACCACTTCTATTTTTCTGTAAGTATCTAGTTTTCCTTTGGTCCGAGGACCATGCAAGACCTTGGTTCTGTCTAGTACTCAGGTATAATAGTGTGTATAGTTTTACCATAGGCTTGGGTCCGAGGACCATGCAATACCTTGGCTCTGTCTACCACTTCTATTTTTCTGTAAGTATCTAGTTTCCCCATAGGTTTGGGTCCGAGGACCATGCAAGACCTTGGTTCTGTCTAGTACTCAGGTATAATGGTGTGTATAGTTTTACCATAGGCTTGGGTCCGAGGACCATGCAATACCTTGGCTCTGTCTACCACTTCTATTTTTCTGTAAGTAGGGGTTTGTCCTCGGACCGCTTTACTGGAGATAATTCCTCCTTGGGTCAGATTATGATCCTTACACGTGGCATTGATCTCGCCTCCAGCTCAAGGCCCATCTTTTTCATTTATGAAGCGCCCTTTATCCGTTCGTGTTCCGCGCTTGACGCTTCGGTGCGCGAAACGCGCCTTCATTAATGTCCTCGTAAATTAACACGAGTCCAACGGTCTACGGCCTCCTTGGAAATTGGTGGCTTCATTATTATCCCAACTGATAATTCTCTTTTCGAACTCTGCATGAATTAATTCTTACCAACCCCCATCCCTATATAAAGTGGGGAGATGGTTTCTCCACAACCCATGGACCTCTCAACACGAACAGAACAAAACACATTCTTCCAACTTCCCAAGCCCTTTTAACAACCCCGCCGGAATTGTTACAGGGATTGACAAAAACCGGTATGGCTGCAGCCTCCACTGGGCTTTCGGTGCGGCAGAGTCTAGGCGTAACCCGATGGCGCCTTCGAGGTGTCCCAGAGGGGTGTTGTTAGAGAACCTAACGTCTTTCCTCGGAGCACACCCCCACGAGGAAGATGTGCGAATTCACCTCATGGGTGGTGCTCGAGTGTTGCCGTCTCCAACGGCCAACACTCATGAGGATCGGAGAGAATCGAGGGAACATCATAGGGGAAGGTATCCCGGAGCCCCTGCATCTGCTCCTCTCTTTGTTCCAGCTCCGCCTGGCCGAGAAGGGAGTTGTTGGTGGCCTGGAAACATGATTGCCCTTCCCCTTCTCCGCCTCTTGTCAAGCTCTCCCATTCTCTTTATACTAATAAAGGGACGGCTTGACACTTCCCACCGGCTAGTTTTTTCTTAGGGCGGCTCCACCTGGGCCTCTGATTGTAGAAATAGCTGGTAGGATTAGCTTGTAAATTTGTATGTAAAACACACCTGCCTGAGCCTCTGATTGTAACCTGTACTTTTCTATTCATGAAATAATAAAATCAAGATCTTTTTTTTTTTTTTTTCTACTGTTAAATCTTCTATATTTTTTTTTTCAACCTACTGTAAAACGAATACTTAGAACACTCGCTTGGTGCGCCGGCCAGCACCCTAATCCTCTTCCACAGACGGCGCCAATTGTGGGACTCAATTTGGATTGA
>NW_027069543.1:1120078-1187956 GCF_002906115.3 Quercus suber
ATTTATGGTTACCCGTTGCCAGGGGATTTGTAGCTTTTGCCGTGATTTTGCAAAAATAACAGCAATACGTCCATGTTTTAAAATTATTTAGATTCGTGTTTTTGTTTTGAAACTTAATTTTAACAAAATCAAGTTACAAATGGATCTTGACATTAGTAATATCGAGTTCTATACATATTTTGCCACTTAATTAAAAAAAAAAAAATTTTAAGTGAAACTTGACTTTGCTAAAGTCTAGTTTCAATTAAAAATTTACATATAACTCGATTTTGAGGATATCAAGTTTTATACCGAACTCGATAAAGTAAGTTTCAAAAATAAGGACATGGACCTAAATAGTTTTAAAATAAGAACATATTGCTGTTATTTTTACAAAATAAGGGCAAAAGTCCAGTATCCCCCGTTGCCAACATTTACTGTCCATTATTGTTTAGTTTTGTTCACTTTTATTGTTCATTGTTTTATTGCGATTTTACTCATTCATTCACTTTTGTGAGGCTATAAAGGCATTTCCATCAGTTTTTTGATAATAGATCAAGTATCTAAATTAGTAGCTGTTATTTACACAAAATGAGCTATTAAGAGATAATTTTAATGGGTGATTTAGTCAAACAATATTCAAGCCCATTCAATTCTTCTTCTTTTTTAAGCCCATTCTCTTATAAGGTTAACGGGCCAATGGGTGGCTAATAAGATAAAGACCAAGCCATACATGTGGGTGTGCCATCACTCGCCACTAAGCTAGAGAGGAGAAGAGATACAATAAATTTCAAACAGCTCGTGGGTGTGCCATACATGTGGGCTTAGCACTTCGGCTTTTGGGTTCAACAGAGAAGTAGATTACCCATATTTTGGGTTGTAAACGCAACAATTTTCATATATTTATTAAAACAATAGATTGTAATTAGTGCCACGTTATTTTTACTGAGACAACCATTAACTTTATTTTTATTGAACGTCAATCACAATCTATTATCTCAAGCTTGGACCGAAGCTCAGTCAAAAAAAGAACAGTCCAATGACACCTAGCTAGCTCACATGTCATATCCACAATTCCACAAACATTTCCCTCTCTCCTCTCGTTTTCAAAAGATTTTTTGTCCACCATTAAAAAGGAAAGAAATCATCATTCTAGCAAAAAGTCTAGAGACATATACTTTGTCACACATATTACCACAATTTAGAGACATAGTAAGTAGTGATTAAATTACACCAAGTACCAATGGCAAGTTGACATTTATACAAGTTGTGGCAAATTATGTAGCTAATATAAATACCAAATTTGGGTGGTGCTGCATGCGGTGGACTGGTGGTGGCGGCGTGGTGCTGATCTGGTTTGCTACTCTGCTTCTGCTCTAGTTTGGTTTGGTTTGGTTTGGTTTGGTTTACTTCTGCTGCCGTTTGCCCAACCCCGCCCACTAGTAAGTTAGGTTTTCTTTTTTCTTTTTTTCTTTTTTGCCTTTTTATTATTTGTGTCTTGCTGCGTGTTGTGAGATTTGTGTGGGTGTTTTGTTTCTTCTGGCCTTCCTAGGCTAGTTAATGTGCCCCTAGTTTATTGCTCCTTTTGTTTAGTAGTCTAGGCACACCCTCTTAATGTGTGCTAGACATTGTGGGAATTGTAGTATCAACATAAAATGATAAAGAGCTTTTATCAATATAAGAAATGGAGTTGTCACAGCTCTGTCACGGCTTAAATGCAACTGCCCTGCAAGATTCTGCAAACAATCTAATTTAGTTTCTTAGTGCAGTAGTCTAGTAAGGAATTGTATTAGATGTGGCATTAGAAAAAGGCAATTGCTTACCAGCAAATGTAATGTACCTTTTGTACCAAGATTGAGGCATCTAATCTGTTTAAGCTGGCATGACAATTGATAATAAATTCATGAATCAGAATGTACTTATTTTTTTCTTTGAATAAAATTATAATAAAAGAATAAAAGCCTTTAGATGCAAAAAAGGCATGCCTGTCAGGGTTTAGAGTAATAGACTCTCCCCTCTCCATATCCGTGTGCCATTTTTAGTGGGAACAAATAAAATGGTGTTTAGACTAATAATTTGTTTGCCATTTCTGCATTTTCTTTAGTCATTCTTTCTCTTCATATAAATTTACACTTTCTTTCTTTTCTTAATATGTATCTGGCAGTTTATATTTGTTGCTGCTGCAAAGTATTGTATTGACGTTGCAATTCATCAACATGGATGTTGTGTTTTGCAAAGATGCATCAGTCATTCAATTGGGGAGCATCGAGAGAACTTGGTCGCAGAAATTTCTGCCAATGGACTTCTGCTTTCTCAAGATGCTTATGGGTAATCAAAGAAAATATACCGCTCTATTAATATCACGCAAATACTATTTTTACTAGTAGTCATATTAAGAAAAGTTATTTTGTTCAAAAATCAATAAATCAAATTCTTCTTGTTTAAGTTTCTCTCAGTGATGAAAATTGTATCCATATTTAACTGTTATTAATTCATGATAGTTGATCAATCTAAAGCTACACACATATGTTCAAGCTTTTAATGAAATGGAAATGTGGTAGTCATGTACACTAGAAATATATGTTCAGATTCCAGATTTAGGAGCTTCTGCATATGGCACAGATCTACTATTAAGCTAATGGTTGATAAATCACAACTTGTCTCAAAAGCTCAAGATGTTAGGAAATGATGAATTTAATTACTATTTATTAAAAAAAATTGTAAATTTAATCATTTAACTATTATTCTAATATTCTCCTTTACGTGTAAGCCTGGACTTCCCCTCAATAAGTGGGCCAACACATGAAAATTTTAAATTCTTAAAAGGAAGGTAGAGTGCAAATAGGGTTCAAGCTCAACATCTCATCTTTGATTGGATGATAAATTACCGCTTGAATCAAAAGCTTAAGTTGACGAAGTTAATCATTTAATTATTATTCTAACATGGTAATAACTAAACTTTAGTGCGTGTGTGTGTGTGTTTTTGTGTGTGTATTATCAACAACTTTTTTTGAATCATTCGTATTCCAATCCAAATCCTAATTTGTTTGTAATAATCGAACATTATCGTCTTGTTAAAATCATTGTAATAAAATGTCTTATCATAATGCAAACATATTTGGAAAAAATATATATGTTTTGATCCTATAAAGTCCATTAGCGTTGATTGTGACCTTTCCTTGGGGACATGCAACTGAGGAATCATTCAGCTGACAAGCTCAATGAAAAGCTGAGCTTCAGGTTCATGATTTGGTTTATAACACAACTACCTTCTTATCTTTCTCTTCTCTTCCAACCCAACCTGCTCTTCTCAACTGTGTTTTTGAGTAAACTGAGCTTGTTTGGTAATTTGGCTAATTTGCTGTATATTTTAACAAAGCACCTTTTCTATTGGTGGCTTTTTCTTTGGAAGGAGAAATATATATAGAACTAGAACCTTGTGGTCCTCAAAGCGTATTGAAAAGCAAAGGCAATTATTATTATTTAATTTTTTGACAAATGAGGGTATCTAAACCTCTTCGAGTATGTGACTATTCTCTCATGTGTATGCAATCCCCCCATCCTACACACACCAAGTTATTACAAAGAGGAATCCCATAGGGGTGGTTCCAAGATGTTGGCAAGAGGTTTCGTACCTAGGATCTCATGGATATCATGAGGCCTTAGGAACTCCTAAGCCAATAATATCTATAGTTTGAGATAAATTTGAGACAAGTTGTGATTTATCAACAATTAGCTTAATAGTAGATCTGTGGCCCCAAGATGAAAATTGTTTCCATATTTAACTGTCATTAATTAATGATAGTTTGCTCACCTGTTTCATGTAAAGTGGATTGGTGCAATATGTTTCCTTTTTTGTGCGTGTGTGTGGTTCTACCCTTTCTTTTGAATGCAAATTCTGTGTTTTCTTTTTGCCAGAAATTATGTCATTCAGTTCATCTTGGAGTTGAGAATCCCTTCTGCCACCTCAAATTTAATCTCTCAATTTGAAGGGAACTATGTACACCTCTCGAAACAAAAGTTCGGCAGCCATGTGGTTGAAAAATGTCTAATGGTATTTAATGATGAATGCCAATCAAGACTTATTCATGAATTGCTATCTGTTCCTCAATTTGAACGGTTGCTTCAAGACCCACATGCTAACTATGTTGTTCAAACAGCTCTTCGAGTTTCTGAGGTATGGTAATCATTTACCTGTTATCAACATCCTTTTTTAAGCAACTCCCTGTGATCACTCTTTAGTGTTGTTGCACATGCTCGTGTCTCCCCCCCCCCCCTCCTCTACCCTCCCTTGGTGTACTGTATACTTTTTAATCTCTCTTGTCCATAAATCTTGTTAGTCACATCTAAGAATTTGGTCATCTTATCCTTTAATAATGTCCTGATTTTTCCTTACGAACTAGGGTCCTATCCATAATGCATTGGTAGAAGCAATTGAGTCCCACAAAGCAATTTCACGCAACAGCCCGTATTCTAAGAGGATTTTCTCGCAGAAGCTTTTGAAGAAGTGATGTACATTCTTCTCTTTTCAGTTTGAATTAGTGTTGTTGTTATACACCATTACTAGCATGTTAACTACCACTATCATTGCAATCATCGGAAATTCTAACTGTAAATTCTGAAGCTGGTAGCCAGTCAGAGTTTGTCTTCTCAGGACTGCATAAAATATCCTCCACGTGCTCAGCAGAGTAAGGAAGATAAAGAAATTTTGCTTCCAGTTTAATTCTGGACATAATGTATTATTCTGTTGTGTTGTTGATCTTTGTGTTGGATATTATTGTTATTCTGTTTATTGTGGAATTTTCACTGTATTTACTATTTAGTGTATAGAATGTTAGGATTTGGCTGCTGATACTGTACAATATAATGCGGGTGCTTTTCAATTATTTTACTGCATAATGTTTATGCATGTGAATGCATGATGTTTGCCCTCTTGCACTTCCTGATTTTAGTAATGTCAAATTTATTTTCATGTTTGAGAAGAATGTAGTGGAAATATTGCCAATACTAAAGTGCAATTGGGGTGTCATATGGAAGTTTGAGATTCTCCTTATATGTAAGTTCTGAGACTGTTCCATGAATGAAGCTGCTAGTGGTTGTTTTCTTCAAGAAGCCCATTCAAACTCACTAACAAATCAAAATGCAGCTCTGATCTTCAAGAAAATCATGTAAAGAACCAAAATTGTGTTTTGGGAGTAGGGACTTCTATCTTAGACTGCAAATTTGAGTTCTGCTCGTGCTTGTGCTTGTGCTTGTTGAAGTTTAACCAACCAAAATTTGCACAGTACCTGCTCAATTGAGCTTAAATTCATTTGATCTACCACTTGGGTCTGAACCTTTGGCAGAACTATACAAGCTCTTTTTTATGAAATGGTATATGTCATATTCAGAATATGTAACCGCCCTCTCACATAGGGGTGGGTACTGTGCTTGTAAGGTCTACTCTTATGTCGAAGGGTGGTTACATATGCCCGACACACATTGAGTTTTCTCATATATCAAATGGTTATCCAATTACCTAGCATTGACTGACAAGTTGTTATGACCTCCATGGCCACACTTGTCATGACCTCCACGGCCACATGAAGCACCCCTTCTTCTGCCTTGTGGTGCTATGGTGAACTAAGAGGTGAAAATGGATCAACACTCTAAATCAAATGAAAGACTGTTCGTCCACTTCGAGGAAAGACCTAGTCTCCTATTGCAATTTCTTGCTAAGTTAGCTTCATCAATGGTCATATATATATATATATATATATACACATATAACAAAAGATTGTGATAGGACCTAAATCACTTTTAAGTTTTATGACCCACAATAGATCGAGTATCTAAATTAGTAACTGTTATTTACACAAAATGGGCTATTAAGAGATAATCAACGGATGGTTTAGTTAAAAAAAAAATTTCAAGCCCATTCGATTCTCAAAAAAAAAAAAAAAAAAATCAAGCCCATTCTCTCAAAAGCCTAATGGGCCTAGGGTGGCTAACAAGATAAGACCTTGATCGTTATCACCTGCCACTAAGCTAGAGAAAAGAAGAGATACAAGTCGTGTGCCCACTGCCCATGCCAAAACCATCAAAATGTACCAATTTCTTGGAAAAAAAAAAAAAAAATTGCTGATAGCCATAGCAAATCAAGCTAATTTTACTTTCTTGGTTTTAAATCATAGATCAACCCTATGTATTTTGGCAGCGCTAAAATGGGATGTGGATTTTGAAAGGTGTGAGTGTTGTTTAGATATCATTAAAGAGCTTGGGGTTTGTCATACATGTGGGCTTAGCACATGAGCTCATAAGAGTATTGGCATCGGGTGTGTCAAAATGCTAAATTTTTAACATTACACATCAAACACCAAAAACTATATCTTATGAGATGTGTCAAATACCAAATAAGTGTCCGTTTGGCAAAGATTATTTTTGGCAACTTATTTTACTATTTAGCTTATTTTTACTACTATTCATGGGTTCCACTGCACTTTTTGGTACTATGCATTGGTCTCACTATACTATTTCAGTTAACTTTTATCATCTACAATACTTTTAGCAAAAAGTTTTCAGTTTCAGTAAAATATATAGATCCCAAATGGACCCTAAATTAAGCATTTGCTCAGTACAATTCTACTATTGGAATTATATGATTAGAAATGCTAAAAATATTGCGTAATATTTTATTAAACTTTTCTTTTTGCTCAACACATATCTATCTATCCCTCTCCCCATCCCTGCTTGTTTGCTTCTCTCTTCTCTCTCGCTCTCTTCCTCAACCACGCTATCGATCTCACCATGCCATGCAGCTGACCTCGATGCGTTGTCCGCCATGCCATTCTATTGACCTTGCCACGTCGTCTACCATGCCATGCCACCAGCCTCCCACGTCATTTGGATCTCTATAGTTTAGAGCTTTGAATCTCTCTTAATCAGCGGTTTTAAGTTGTGACAGTGGTTATTGTGGTGGTGGTTTTTTTATGTTGTTGTTATGGGTTGATCTTAATGGGTTGTGATGGGCTGATTTTGGTGGTTGTGGTTATGGCAACAGGTGATCGTTAGGTTGATTTTGGGTTTTGGTTATAGTGGTCAATGGTGGTTGGTGGTAGTTCATTAATTTTGGGTAGCTGTGGGTTTGCAATGGTGGTGGGCTATGGGTTTTGGATTTATTTGTTTTTTGTTATATTGTAAGAGTGTTTTTAGGTTATTTTAATGCATTGTATGGAAGAATAGAATATGTGATGTAGGTGAATTATAAAATAGTGTGCTAAAATAGATATATAACTTTTTGATGTGTGAAAATATAATTTTATTTTTAGCACAAGTAATGCTAATGCTCAAATTTAGGTTGACACAAGGAAGAAAATTTGATTGGCTTAATTCCCTATCACCAGCTAGTTTTAAGAACCAAATTTCCTATCATTTTTCTTGTTATATAATCTCTTCCTAATTCTTGTCAACTATGGTTTTTGGGTTCAACAAATGAAGTAGATTCTCCCATATTTTGGATTGGAAACACAGCAATTTTTCACAATTTATTTTTCATATGTTATTGAAAATTTGAGATAGTACAGTGTAATTAGTGCAACATTATTTTAGAGTGAGATGAGACTTTAAATCTTTGTTTTTGATAAGGAGATAGCTTCTTAATCTGTTGAAGTTTGATGAATTATCTTCTTTCTTTTTTTTTCTTTTTTCTATACGATCATTGTTTGTTTGTTTTTAATCATTATAGGTTTGATTATGGATAGACGAATTTCATTTTGGTATGGCCAATCTAACAAATGAATGGAGAATTTTTTTTTTTTCTTCTTTTTTATGGAAAACAAATGGAGATGAAAAAGAAAGTTGATAAACTTCAATAATAGATTAATCCTTTTTTTTTTTTTGGAGATAGTTCAAATATGTTGCTAATTCCACAACTTGAATTCATTTCCCGCTAGACTCCTAAATACTTTGTGCATGAGGAGGTGTCAATTAAGTCACAAGGTTTTTGGCCAATAATAGATTAATCTTAATAGAAAATAGGAGAAAAAAAAAAGATTTTTATAAGAAAAGAAGTGATAAAGTAGTAGAGAAAAAATTGATAATAAGTAAGAACAAATGAATTGCTTCTATCTAAAAAACGTTGTTCCAATTTGTTGTAGTCACTTGGCACAACAAAAAATTTACTTATTTAGAAGTGATAAAGTAGTAGAGAAAAAATTGATAAGAAGTAAGAACAAATGAGTTGCTTCTATCTAAAAAAAGTTGTTGCAATTTGTTGTAATCGCTTGGCACAACCACAAATTTACTTATATAATATATGATATGTTATGATATGATATAGTAGATCTTTACCCCAAAAAAAATAGTAAAACTAAATTTCTAAAATTTATAATAAATTGAAAAAAAAATGTTATTGGAGCTCTGTTTGTTTTAACATTAACATTTTCTTAAAAATGAGTCATTTTCTAAAAATATTTCCTAGATAATTATTTTCTTATACTATTTGGTTGGCATAGTCCTTAAAGATACAGTTATTTTTAATAATTTTCATATTGTCTTTTAACTTCTTTTTAAAAAAATATAGTGTAGTATGAAATAAATATATTTTTCAAAAAAATTTAAAGAAAAATAATCTCTAAAAAATATATTTTTTTTTTTAAATGAAATTTTTATTTATTAAAAATAGTTTTTCTTTTTAACATATTTATTTTCATTCTAATATGTATATAAAACATAACTATCTTTAATAAAGTTTTTCTTTGAAACGAGTGTAAACTATTTTTATTTTACAACCCCCTACCTCTCTCTCTCTCTCTCTCTCTCTCTCTCTTCCATAAAAAATCAAGACGCGGCACAATATTCTTCTCTTCGACAACACACATCATCTTGTGCCACCGCTGCTTTCCTAGACGATACTGTAGACACCCCATTTTACAACTTGCACTTAACCAATATTAAGGGCAAAATAGTAGTGTTGCACCAAGGGAATGATCGTAATTTCAACAGTTAGATCTTTAGATTTGTGATACAAAACAAATCTTGATACTCTAACAATCACAATGGTATGTCATGGGCCTTGATCGAACCACCTGATAAAAAATTATCATACAAACAATTTTCAATGATCATGGCTCACCTACACAATGGGCTTGATCACATCCTATTTTAAACACTTAATTTTGATTGGTTCCAATAAGAATTAATTTAAAATTAATTAAGTGTGAATTTTGATTGGATTTCATTTTATTTTCTTATTTTTTTAAGAAATAATAAAAAAATGTTTTCCTTTACGGCATCTTATCTATTCTTTTGAAAAACAATTTGGATAGAGAAAAAGATATGATCCATGAAAATTTTCAAAAATAATAGGAAATGCTCCAAAACGTCTATTTTCAACAGTAACTTGAATAGCATTTTTGGCCTGGAAAATGTTGAAATTTGGTTTTCTCTATTTTTCTAAAAGTTGTAGAGAATTGAATTTCCTTTGAAAAAACACCAATTCCAAATCAATTGGAATTTTGTGCAAAAAGTTAGAGCCAAAATATGAAACAAGTGCAAAAGATAACACAAATTCAGCATCATCTTCAACTTTCTTTCAAAATTTCAAATGGAGATCACCAAATCTGTTCCAGCTTATCTAAACAGGTTTATCTCCTCCTTTAGCTTCAGAAAAAAGCTAATAACTTTGTTTTAAATCTAAGCCATCCATTCTCCTATAAATAGAGAAGACCTCTTCAATTTTCGGCATCCCATTCCCTTTGGAGAGCTAATGAAAAAAAAAAAAAAAAAAAAAAAAAGCTGTGAGCAACCATTAAGCATTCAAAAAAGAGAGAAACAACTACCTAGACATGTTCATCTAAGCAAGTTATGAAAAGCAAATAATAACTTAGAAGTGTTCATCCAAGCATGTGAGGGAAAACAGAGAATTGTTATGCTATTTGTCATCCACACAATTGCAAGAGAAAACAAAACATTTAAGCATATTTGATCATCCAAGCAATTATGAAAAAAAGTAAAGAAAATCTCTTAGACATGTTCATCTCGAGAAAATCAAAATACTTAGACATGTTCATTTAAGCATTTAAAAAAAAGTAAAACAACTACCTAAGCATTCAAGAGAAAGTTGCACATTAATGTAGAAGTGTTCATCTAAGCATGTAAAAGGAATATCAATGAGATATATAGGCATGTTCATCCAAGCAAATCATGAAAGAAAAAAAATAATGACTTGGAAGCATTTATTCAAGCATGGGCAGAAACTAAAAAACTGATGTCATGTTCATGTCTCAATCGTTGGTGAAGAGAGCCAAAAATATATGTCATGCTATTTTGATATGGAAAGCTAAAAATTCAGCATCTAAAATTCAGCATGCGAAGAAAATCAAGGTTGAGCAACAAAGCATATGTAAGCAAACAAAGATTCAAGTCATGTGAAGGCAAACAAAAATCTGATAATATAATTAAGAATGAAATTAATGAATACATCTGTCATGTTGAAAGCAAACTAAGATGTGATCATGCAATTCAAGATTTAATCATGGAGAACTACAAAGATTAGGACATTCCCTGGCAAGCAACAATCTGACTTTTATGAAGAAAACCAAACATTAACCATGTGGTAACAAAGCATCAAAACTATAGGTGTGAAAGACAATAGACATTAAGCATGTGAGATATCATGAGATGGTATTCAAAATTTTGAATTACATTATGGGATTACATTGAAGTGTGTAGCATATGAGAAGACACAAAATTATAAGAGTGGAATAAGACACCATGAATAAGCATTATATGAAATAAAAAAGATAACCATGTATTAAAACAAGCATGACTCCACGAAATTTAGAATACGAAGGACAAAATAGTGCAAGTATTTTATGTTAAAAACAGCCTAAACTAAACTAGTGCAGAAATTTAAAGAACAAAATTAACTACATAACAGCATAGAGCATAAATTAAAGGGGAAATGATCACTTGAAGGGCTAGGGAGAAAGTAAGGAAGTACTAAACTACAACCAAAGTAAGAACAATGGTTGCCCACAGCTTTTTTTTTTTTTTCATTAGCTCTCCAAAGGGAATGGGATGCCGAAAATTGAAGGGGTCTTCTCTATTTATAGGAGAATGGATGGCTTAGATTTAAAACAAAGTTATTAGCTTTTTTCTAAAGCTAAAGGAGGAGATAAACTTGTTTAGATAAGCTGGAACAGATTTGGTGATCTCCATTTGAAATTTTGAAAGAAAGTTGAAGATGATGCTGAATTTGTGTTATCTTTTGCACCTATTTCGTATTTTGGCTCTAACTTTCTGCTTAAAATTCCAATTGATTCGGAATTGGTGTTTTTTGAAAGGAAATTCAATTCTCTACAACTTTTACAAAAATAGAGAAAACCAAATTTCAACATTTTCCAGGCCAAAAATGCAATTCAAGTTACTGCTGAAAATAGACGTTTTGGAGCATTTTCTATTATTTTTGAAAATTTTCATGGATCATATCTTTTTCTCTATCCAAATTGTTTTTCAAAAGAATAGATAAGATGCCGTAAAGGAAAACATTTTTTTATTATTTCTTAAAAAAATAAGAAAATAAAATGAAATCCAATCAAAATTCACACTTAATTAATTTTAAATTAATTCTTATTGGAACCAATCAAAATTAAGTGTTTAAAATAGGATGTGATCAGGCCCATTGTGTAGGTGAGCCATGATCATTGANCGAATCGAAAATGGAAGAAGAAGGAGGGATTTTTTGAGACCCAACAGTTCGGGGTAGCAGCGAAGAATGGGTTTGTGTTGGAGGAGCAGTAGCGGTGGAGGAGTTGGCCACGAAGGAGTCCACCGCCACCACCACCGACCAACAGATCCCAAAACCACCACCACCAACACCCCGCCGATCAAACCCATTTCCCAAAACAGCAAACACCATGACTCCGACGAGATAGAAAGAATCGGAAATGGAAGAAGAATGAGGGATTTTTTTAGACCCAACAGTTCGGGGTAGTGGCGGAGAATGGGTTTGAGTTAGAGGAGCAGTAGCGGCGCAGGAGTTGGCCACGGAGGAGTCGTCGATGTCGATGTCGATGCCGCCGTGCGGCCGCCGATGATGCAGATTGTAATGGACAGAGAGAGATAAATAGATCACACTACCTGTGAGTTTGACCCGAGAGGGAGAGAGAGATAAGCAAAGGAAATTTTGGTTTTATATATTTTATTTAGGTTTTAATGTTTGTTTTTAATTTATTTTATTTCTGGGATTGTGTTAGATCTGACTTTGTGTTATTTGTGTTTTTAATTTAAGTTTTGTTTTTTAATTTATTTTCTTTTTTGGTTTAAATTTGCTGACATAGCTTTTTATAAAAAATTAATTAGCTGAAGTGGCATTAAAAAAAAGCCAAATAATATTTTTTAATAATATTTTAATTGTTACATTAGCGCCACATCAGTTTCCGTCTGCCACTTAGGACTTTACCGTTAGGGCACTAACAGTAGGGACAAAAATAGAAATCGTTTTTCAGGATAGGGACTAAAAGCGGTAAAAATAAAATTTAGGGACTAACATAGAAATCGCCTAAAAATATAGGGACTAAAATGTGCTTTTCGCCTTTATTTTTTTATGAGAGTTTGCTGGTTATTTTTTCAGATTGCATTTGTAGTTTTTTTTTTTTTAATTAATTTGGGGGGGGGGGTGGTTATTAGGACGAAAATTTAAAATTTCAACACACACACACACACATATATATATACTAGCTTTTTTTTTTGGGGTGGGGGGGGGGGGGGGCGATCGAGGGTTTTAAATGGAGTTGCCACTTATTTAATTTAAATGGAAAAAAAATAAGAAACCTTCTCTATAAAAAATGACTTTGCTGTATTATTATATATGACAATTTACATCAATTTTGTAACAAAAATTTACAATGCTTTTTTGGTCCTAGATACAATCTAAGAAAGTAAATTACATTGCTTTGTTTCCTAGTTACATTTTAAAAAATGTAAAATTGCATATACAAGAGCCTAGTTTAGAACCCTTGTTCTCTCTCGTCGGAGTCATGGTGTTTACTGTTTTGGGAAATGGGTTTGATCAGCGGGTGGTGGTGGTGGTGGTTTTGGGATCTGTTGATCGGTGGTGGTGGTGGTGGCGGTGGTTTTGGGATCTGGGTTTGATGGTGGTAGTGGTGGTGGTGGTGGTTTTGGGATCTGGGTTTGATGGTGGTAGTGGTGGTGGTGGTGGTTTTGGGATCTGGGTTTGATTATAGGTTTATGGGTTTGTTGGAGATTGGTTTGGTTACTGGGTTTATGGTTTTGATTTGCTGAAGATTTGGTTTTGAGTTCTTGGGCTGCTGGGTTTGATTTGGGAGTTCTTGATTTGCTGGGTTTGAGTTCTTGATTTGCTGGAGATTTGAGTTCTTGGTATCTTCATTCTTCCTGTTAGCATTTAATTTATTTTTTTTTTCTTGTTTTCATTTATGTCCTAGTGATTTGGGTTTGAGATCTTAGGCTGTTGGGTTTGTGATCTTGTGATGGTTATGAGTTCTTGGATGCTGGATTTGATTTGAGAAGAATTTGAAGAATAAGTTGTAAAATGAAGAACTGAGAACACTAAGAACATTAAGAAATTTTTTTTAATTAAAATTTTTAATTAAATTAAATTTAAGGTTTTTTTATTTAATTTATTTTTTAAAATTTGCTGACATGGCTTTTTATAAAAAATTAATTAGTTGACGTGGCATTAAAAAAAGCCAAATAATATTTTTTAATAATATTTTAATTGTTACATTAGCGCCACGTCAGTTTCCGTCTGCCACCTAGGACTTTACCGTTAGGGCACTAACAGTAGGGACAAAAATAGAAACCGTTTTTCAGGATAGGGACTAAAAGCAGTAAAAATAAAATTTATGGACTAAAATAGAAATCGCCTAAAAATGTAGGGACTAAAATGTGCTTTTCGCCAAAAATAAATAAATAAATAACCGACAAACTAAAAACTACAAAATAAAAAATAAATATGATCTGAAAACCTAAATTTCAATTCTCAAAATTTTACCCTAACCTCACTCTTCCTCCACTCAACCTCATCAACGCCTCCATCACTGCTGTTATTGTTCTTTTCCTCAGATCCCACCCAGTGTTGCTGACTTGCTGCTGTTGCTCCTCCTCATATCCTTGATCACAGTCACACATGAATCTAGTAAATCTAAGAAATTTCTCTCCTCTCTCAAGTTCATATTTTTGTTTTTTTTTTTGTCTTTGCTATATTGCTCTACCTTAGCCCTCTGCGTTTTTTTATGAACAGAGATGTGTTGTGTTTGTGAGTTGTGGCTTTTTATGGACTGGTGTGTTGTGTGAACCGTAGACTAGTTTGTGGCTTTGTATTGACTATTGTGTAATTGTGGCCTTTTGTGTGGACCGGTCACTTTGTGTGCTGTGTTTTAGTGTTTGTAACTTTTTTTTTGTTTTGGTTTTATCTATAAAGACATAAAGTGGGACCACTAGGACTGTAGATCGTGAGTACTAAATTGTGATAGTGAATTTGTGAGACTAGTGAATTTGTGACTATTTTGTGAGTTGAATTTGTGAGACTAGTCTTTGGAAAGTCATAAGTGACTTTTTTTTTTAGACCAATTGACTAAAGTCTTTGGTTTGATTGTTTTGGTTTTATCAAAAATTGTCTTTGTCACTTTGTGTGATGTGACTAATATTAGTAATATATATAGACTTGTGCTTGTTTGTGATTATTTTGGTTTTAGATTTTTTTTTTTTTTTTTTTTAAATTAAAAAAAAAAAAAAAAAACTGGTATACAAATGCAATCTAAAAAAATAACCGACAAACTCTCATAAAAAAATAAAAATAAAAATAACCGACAAACTAAAAACTACAAAATAAAAAATAAATATGAACTGAAAACCTAAATTTCAATTCCCAAAATTTTACCCTAACCTCACTCTTCCTCCACTCAACCTCATCAACGCCTCCATCACTGCTGTTGTTGTTCTTTTCCTCAGATCCCACCTAGTGTTGCTGACTTGCTGCTGTTGCTCCTCCTCATATCCTTGATCACAGTCACACATGAATCTAGTAAATCTAAGAAATTTCTCTCCTCTCTCAAGTTCATATTTTTGTTTTTTTTTTTTGTCTTTGCTATATTGCTCTACCTTAGCCCTCTGCGTTTTTTTATGAACAGAGATGTGTTGTGTTTGTGAGTTGTGGCTTTTTATGGACTGGTGTGTTGTGTGAACCGTAGACTAGTTTGTGGCTTTGTATTGACTATTGTGTAATTGTGGCCTTTTGCGTGGACCGGTCACTTTGTGTGCTGTGTTTTAGTGTTCGTAACTTTTTTTTTTGTTTTGGTTTTATCTATAAAGACATAAAGTGGGACCACTAGGACTGTAGAACGTGAGTACTGAATTGTGATAGTGAATTTGTGAGACTAGTGAATTTGTGAGACTAGTGAATTTGTGAGACTAGTCTTTGGAAAGTCATAAGTGACTTTTTTTTTAGACCAATTGACCAAAGTCTTTGGTTTGATTGTTTTGGTTTTATCAAAAATTGTCTTTGTCACTTTGTGTGATGTGGCTAATATTAGTAATATATATAAACTTGTGCTTGTTTGTGATTATTTTGGTTTTAGATTTTTTTTTTTTTTTGGGGGTTGAGAAGTCCCTTTTTAATTTTTTTTTTTTTAGTAAACAGTAATACTTATTATAACACATACGAAAATAGTAATACTAGTGTTTTAAACCAGGTTTATAATATATTACATAACCATAATACAACTACAGAAGAGCCTAACCTTTGTTCTCTTTGATTGTTAAATTTTATCTTATTGCATTATAAAGAATTAAATATAGCATATAAAAACATAATATCATTCTATTACATAGCATAATTTGGATAATTTGGTATTTATTCTATTACACATCATGATTTTTTATGGTGCTCAATTTAGATGTTAAACTATGAGACTTTACTCATTTTTGTTTATTTTTTAATCCTTTATGGTGGATAAAATACTCTTAATAGTTGTATTAGAAGTATTCTATAATGCCATTTATTTAGAGAAAAGTAAAGGTTAGCCAAACGAAATAATCAGATGGGTGACAAATTTTAGCTTTTGCAATTTTACTTTAATTTTTATTATTATTTTATAACAATGCATATATAGAAATTTAATTCTTAGATTTTGCTAATAATTGTTTATTTAATATATGTTTTGGTTGGACGAAATTACAATTTCTGAAAGAAAAATAACCTTAATAGATTATCAATAACAAATTTTTTTTCCTAATTGGTTCAATTAATCATTATTAAGTTCATTAGTTTTCTTAGTTATGTTTTTCGGTGTTTTGGATTGTAAGCAGAAAAAATAAGGCTTGAGAAAATTTGTTTAAAACTAAAGGAATAATTTCCAAATTTTATATTTTTTTAATAATTCACAAAATATTATAAATAAATTTTATTAAAAAGTGAATATTTTCGTTAACTTTATTTTTGAATTTTTAAGAAAAATTGTATTGTTTTCATTTTGGTACAACAAAATTTATATTTATAATTTATGATTGTTCCTATAATAAATAAAAATATGATTATGAAATACATTATTCTTTATTAAATTAGTTTAAATTGTAAAAAATAAATTAATAAAACCACCATAAAAATGATTATCACACATAATGCGTGAGTTCGCGGCTAGTATAATATAAAAGTTGGATTCTCAAACTGAAGGGTGCACACAATACTGACACATGTTCTTTTGACAATTTATAAATCAATGACTCATATAAAGCCAGAAATATAACGTCATGTGGTAGATAATTATTGTTACATGTCAATTTTTTTGCCATGTATCAAAAATAAATTCTACCATTATAATAAATATCCACTATAAGCTCTTTTAAAATACCCCATCAATTTTTTTTTTCCATTTTCTTTTTCTTTAAATTTTTTTCCCCCTTAGTATTTTTTACTGGGTAATCTAAAAAGCATGTTTTCATTTTTTAGAATAACCTAAAAGACATTAAAATGTGCTGAATATGTGTAGTGTAGAATTGTAATAAATTATACAAATGCTATAAAAATTTTATTCAAGGTTTGACTTCCTTTCATTTTTCTACTTTTTTTTAAAATTATTTTTATTATGTAAATTTGAATTCATTGTTTTTGTAAAAGCTATGTTCACATCTATGTCATATATTTGATGGCTGATTTAAATGATTTTGTGACAAAATTTTGTTTGAATAATGTTATAAGTTATGTTATAAATACACACACACGCTACTAATAATAGGATTCCCTATTTAGGTTTCATCATTTTACGTACCAAAATACCTTCAAATTCATATTTAAAAAAAAAAATTAAATAATAAGATTAAATATGTAAAATTATTCATTTAAGCACTCCTAAATTTTAAATAAATTTTAAAAAAGAGTAGTTTTTTCAATCCACGTTTCTCCTCCCACATTTCTTTGTCAACTCCAAATTTTAAAAATAAAACCGTTGTTAAGGTACAAATTTTCAGGTCTTAATTTCATTAGTCCACTCACAAAAATACCCACATAAGCCCATAAATTACTTTGAGCCCATATAAATATTCCCCATATACATTACCCAAATATTCTCCATGTTATTGGGCTCCCATAAATATTCCTCATATAAGCCCCATAAATTGCCTTGAGCCCTCTCACACATATTACCCATTATATCCCACATATTATCCAACTTGGATTTTCACAAAAAATACCCATTATATTGCTACCAAAATTAGGCCACAAAATTATGCTATCTCTACAACAAAGCCCAAAATCATCCAACTTGTGGGCAAAATCCAAAAAGGCCCAAGCCCTCTCTAAAGCTCGCTACGATGCGGCACCTCTAAAGCCTGCTACAATGTGGCAATTCTAAAGCTCGCTATGATGCGGCATCTTTAAAGCCCATTACAATATGGCACTTGTACTAAGTTCGTTGCTACACAGCATTATTTTTACAAAACCTTACAAAGCCCAAATACTAATTTAGCACCCGTTTTTACAAAGCCCAAATATTATTTTTGGCAATATTATATAAAGTCCAAATGCTATCTTGGCACATATTTTCAAAACTCAAATATTATTTTACATATACTTAATCCCTCACTCATGGGAAATATAATTACTCATCTCTTAAGAAAATACTTCTCTTGCAAAGATTTATAAAAGCCCATGTATATTACCCATGGCAAAACTACTCATTTTTGTAGGGGTAATCAAGCCCAAAGAAGCTCAATTACAAAGCCTAGATGACCCAGCTCAGCTCATATACAAATCCTAACAACTGGGGCTCACGTGAGCTGACCAGCCTAATTTTAGCATAACTCAACAGCTAGAGCCCATTGCCATCAAGTCATAACTTGTCCAATCAGATCAAAAGAGGACATGTGTCCATCAGGGCTTAAACCCTTCCCTCACAAGAATGAAATCTCATCATTTCTCATGTGATATAAAGCTGAAGTTAAAGTTGAAGTGATGTGACAGAAAGCTGGGAAAGCTTCAGCTAGCTGTCCCTTCTTTCTTCTCCAACTTATTCAGTCAAGGATCAAGAGCAGCCATGACCAGGCCATTAAAGCTTCTGAAACAACTTGAAATCAGTTTGTTTTTTACCAAAAATGTGTATTCTCTGGTTTATGGACCAAGCACATGAACCTCAAATGTGGAAACTTAAGAAAATGTGGTTTAGGGGGCACCAAGGGAATCCCAGCAGAGTTTCCAGCAAGGACTCCAAGATTGACACCTAGCTTGGGGTGGTACAATCTGCCCTAGTGGTAGGAGAATTGTACCAAAAAAAACTTCCTGGAGGAGTTCTAGCTAGATGCTTAAGCCCTAGTGAGTCCACTAATCAAGAGAAGTTCATGAAAAATCTCGTGGACCTAGCAGTTTTGTCAGTCTCTATAGACGTCTCCAGCGGTTAGGTTATTACTGGTTAGAAATGAGCAAACAAGCCGCCACTGTCCAAGAACAATGCACCAACTGCCAAAATGCTTTTGATCGGATGGAATCATATGCAATCCTTACCACTAGCGATTGGCGTGTACCCTTCCTTGAGTATCTTATAGAGGGCATCTTGCCCGACAATCATAAAGAGGCCTACTGCTTGAAAAGGTTGGTTACTAGTTATTTTATGGAAGGAGGTATTCTTTTTAGGAAGGGATTCAATGGGGAGCCTTTGAGATGCCTAGGGACCCCCGAGGCACAATTAGTCATGCAAGAGGTACATGTGGGAGAGTGTGGTGACCATTAAGGCAAAAGGCGACTTCTCCAGCAGCTGCTCAATCTTGGGTATTTTTGGCCCACCATGAAGCAAGATGCAGCTGAATGTGTGAAGACATGCCATACTTGTCAAGTCCATGGGAATCTCATACATACTCACCTCACCAACCTCCAAAACATGATGACTCCTTGACCATTCCATACTTGGGAGCTCGATTTAATAGGCCCAATCAATCCACCATCCAAGGGTCATATTTGGGTACTAGTAGCCGCCAAATACTTTGCAATGCGGGTTGAGGCCATTTTCCTAGAGAAGGCTACAGGCCTAATTGTTGCCAATTTCATCCGAGAGCACATAATTTACAGGTTTGGCATCCCTAACAAGATTGTTACTAATAATGGCACTCCTTTTGTCAACAAAGATGTCCGAAAATAGCTAGACCATCGCTGCATCAAGCACTGTAAGTCCACTCCTTATTATCCACAAGGCAATGGTCAAGCGGAAGCTACCAACCAAGTGCTATTAAGAATTCTCAGCAAGATGGTGCATGAATATGAGGGTGGCTAGATAGAACACCTGCTGGAAACTCTGTGGGCATATCGAAGCTCAAGTAAAACAGCCATCAGACAATCACCATTCTCTCTTGTATATAGTACCGAGGCTATATCTCCAGTTGAGCTATTGGTTCCCACTTCAAGGGTTGTTCATGGACAAGAAACAGACATAGATGCTGCCACTTGTGTAGAAATTAGAACTACAAACCTTGAAACCTTGGAAGAAACGGAAAAATATTGCCTATAACCGCACCCAGCAGTATCAGCAGCAGATGACCAATACTTACAACAAGGCCATGAAATCCAGGGTTTTTGTCAACTGATAAATGGTTTTGAAGGTAGTAGATCACATCAGGAGGAATCTCTTTGCACCCTCTAAGTTTGCCCCAAGTTAGGAGGGGCCCTATCTCATAAGGGAAGCCAGTGCGAGCAGTTATTATCATCTAGCTACGGCAGAAGGTGAAAGTCTCACAGAACCTATCAATGGCAAGTGGCTTAAGTTGTACTATGCTTAACTTAACTTTCAAGTATGTATCAAGTAACTCTCTTTTATATGGTTTTAAACTACTACCACGTGAATAAGAATTAAGCATTGCCTTTTGCCTCAAAATATGAATTTCTTATATTTACAAGTACTCTAGTATTACTTTCCATATACAAACATACATACTCTAAGCTGCGAATAAAGTTACAGCCCTAACAGCTGGGCATCTTGAACCAAAATAGTCATGAATATAATAAGTATTTTCAAAATTATGTATATGATTCCCATGACTATATTTTACCTTGAATATACTATTCTTTGATAAATAAAGCATTTTTCACAAAATAAATTAATGTACTTGTACATAAATAAAACACAGCTTGCACTTCTGGGGAAATATTGAGTTATAACATAAAGTTCACATGGCTGGTGCACCTCTGCACAAAACACAGCCTACATAGTTAAATAAACCCAAAGTGCATAACATGTTTCATTACATCATAATGTAAAAACAAACTGTCCAAAATACCAAACTACTAATAATTATTAAAAAAAAAAGAAAAAAGAAAAAAAAAACTAGTCAAATAAGCCATCACCAAAGGTTTCTGTTAAGGAAGAAGCACCTTCAGCTAACGAGGACCGTATCATTTCATCTCTCTGACTCAACAAAAGTGAAAGTGAAATATCTCTTTGCTGCAATTTCTCTCTCAAGATCAACTATCTTCACTGTGAACTCATCATCTCGAGCAATACAAGCCTCGACAGTAGCCCAAATCTTATCAAGGAGGAATTGGACTCCAAATTTCATGAACAACAAGTCCTTAAGAGCATTTTTCCACTCAAGTGCTTTCTCCAAGTTTGAACTCTCAAGCTTTATACGCTACATATCTAGCAGCATTGCAACGAGCAATTGAAGTCTGGATTTCCTCAATGAAGCACCTAGCTTGCATCCAGCCATGAAGTATGGGTGTTTCCTTACAATTGCTGCCAGCAGTGACTGGCCTTCTGCAGGAATTCCCAACTTCTGGAACCTCACAGTATCACTTGAAAGGGGATAGAAGTCAGTTGCCACCTTTTCATTCTCTTTATCTTCTGCAAATTTCTCCAAGAATTTTTCAAGACTCATTCCCTTGAGGACAACACCAAAAGACTCAACCCATGGCTCTGCAAAAAGAGGCATGATTATGTCCCTAGCAGTAACAGAAAAGCATTTATACAGCCAAGTATTATTGAACAAGAAACTTGCTTTACTGAATATAAATAGCTCAAAGTTATCACACTTGGAGGTTCTTTGCTATGGTGTACATCATGAACAATTGGAGAAACAACGTGTCCTTGGCTGGGCACACCAGCAACAGTTTCTCCAGTAGTAATAGTGACCTCAGGACTCTTCCAACAGCAGCATCTCCAGAAGCTCCTTCTGCTGAAACCGTAGGTCAAGTATGCCAGAAGCAACTGGGACCCACGTTGTCTCGTGATTAGGGGCTTCACCTTTCAGAATCCACTTTTTTGGCACCCTGGGTTCTTTCAGAATCCACCTTTCAGAATCCACTAGACATGTGGTTTAATTTCAACTATTATTAACCAATTGGTGTTTAGTTTGTTCAATTGTCGTCAAATAAGATATTTGGGGTTGAGCTCATTATGTTACCCACTATTCAAAAGTATCCCTACAGCTGAAGAAAGAATGGGCGTGTTCTTTGGCAATCTTAGAAACATATATTGGTTCGATGATGGAACGAAACAACTTTCGAAAAAAATCAAGTCTTTATACCTTATATAAATTATTAATTGGCTTTTGAAAGTTGTAAAATTCTCTTGACATAATTATAAACTTTTCTGCAATGTGTAAAACATGATTATACTTCACACACACACGCACGTGCACACGCACATGTGCACAAACTCACGCGCGTACACACGTACACGCGCACGTGCGCGTGAGTGCGTGTGTATAGGCTAGTAATACTTGAAATTTATAAAACCATCTTTATAGCCGTCTCTCTCAATCCTTCTTATATATTTTTTCATAAAAAATAGCACGCCACATATACCCAAACACAAACACGAACACGAGCACAAAAAGTATTCTTCTTTTCCACACTTTTTTTTATTCTCGCTGCACACGTTGTCCTGCACCGCCGCTGCTTTTCTAGACGACAACTGTAGGTCTGCCTTTTTTTTTTTTTAATCATTTTCATTTAAATAAAAATTCTCGCTTTACTAGTTCTTCTGTATTTTGTTTTTGTAGTATTTAATTTTCTTTGTTGTTTGTTTGATTAATTTACAATAATTTTTTGGTTCTCTTTAACTAATAAAGTTTAAAGGTGAGCTTTTGATTTTTGTTTTCTTAGAGTTTTTCTTAAATTAGATTTACATGTTTTCTAGTTTTTGTCCAATGTCTAATTTTTGTTTCAATTAGATGTCCAGGAATGTTTATTTGTTGTTACTGCACTAGACACGTGGTTTAATTTCAACTATTATTAACAAATTGGTGTTTAGTTTGTTCAATTGTCGTTGAATAAGATATGTGGGGTTGAGCTCGTTATGTTACCCACAATTCAACAGTCTCCCTATGGCTGAAGAAAGAATGGACGTGTTTTTGGGCAATCTTAGAAACGTATATAGGTTCGATGATGGAACAAAACAACTTTTGAAAAAAATTAAGTCTTTATACCTTGTATCAATTATTAATTGGCTTTTGAAAGTTGTAAAATTTTATTGACATAATTATAAACTTTTCTGCAATTTGTAAAACACGATTATACTATCCATGCACACACATGCACGCACACGCACACGCACGCGCGCGCACACACCCACACGCACGCACACGCACACGCGTGCACCCACACGCGCACGTGAGCGTGTGCTTAGAGGTTAGTAATACTTAAAATTTGTAAAACCATCTTTACAACCCTTCTCTTAATCCCTCTTATATTTTTTTCCATAAAAAATTGCACTCCGCATTTACCCAAACACAAACATGAACACGAACACGAGCATGAAAAGTATTCTTTTTTTCCACACTTTTTTTTTTTTGCTGCACACATTGTCCTCTGCTGCCGCTGCTTTCCTAGACAATAACTGTAAGTCTGCCTTTTTTTTTTAATCATTTTCATTAAAATAAAAATTCTCGCTCTACTAGTTCTTCTGAATTTTGTTTTTGTAGCATTTCATTTTCTTTGGTGTTTGTTTGATTAATTTACAATAATATTTTGGTTCTCTTTAACTAATAAAGTTTAAAGGTGAGCCTTTGATTTCTGTTTCTAAATTAGATTTACATGTTTTCTAGTTTTTGTCCAATATCTAATTTTTTGTTCAATTAGATTTCCAGGAATTTTTATTTGGTATTATTGCACTATACATGTGGTTCAATTTCAACTATTATTAACCAAACGGTGTTTAGTTTGTTCAATTGTCGTTGAATAAGATATATAGGGTTGTGCTCTTTATGTTACCCACAATTCAAAAGTCTCCCTACAACTAAAGAAAGAATGAGCATGTTCTTGGGCGATTTTAGAAACATATATAGGTTCGATGATGAAACGAAACAACTTTCGAAAAAAATCAAGTGTTTATACGTTGTATAAATTATTAATTGGTTTTTGAAAGTTGTAAAATTATCTTGACATAATTAGAGCATTCACATCAATACATGGAAACTCATGTATAATAGAAAAAACTATCATTTTTACACATTTTATATCAAAATTGCTCCACATCAGTGTTTCCAAAGTCTGTTATATACACGGTTACTGTAGCTCATGTATTTATTATTTTATTAATATAAATTCGCACCAATTTTTCTCTCTCTTCTCTCCGTGTACAACTACCTCACCTCCTCATCTTCTTCTCCTCATCAGATGCACACAAACACAAACACAGCCACACATCCTCATCCTCTTCTCCTCATCAGATGCACACAAACACAAACACAGCCACACATAAAGAACACAGATAAACCCACACACAAAGAACACAGACAAACCCACGCTAGAGATCGGTGCTTGCTGGAGATCGGTGCTCGGAGATCTGACCGGTGCTTGCTCGGAGATCAGATCGGTGCTTGTTGGAGACTGGGTTTTGTTGGAGATCGGGTATAGAGTTGGGTTTTGCTGTCCGATCGGTGCTTGTCTGACCGTGGGTCGTCGGAGCTCGGTTCGTGGGTCGCCGTGAACCTCGGTTCGTGGGTCGCCGTGAAGCTCCGCTCGGTTCGTGGGTCGCCGTGAACTTCGTGGGTCGCCGTGAACTGGGTTTTGGTCGCTGGGTTTTTGATTTTGAGAAATAACGAGAGAAGGCAGAAGAGAGAGAGAGAGAGAGAGAGAGAGAGAGAGAGAGAGAGAGAGAGAGAGAGCTGTTCAGAAAAATGAAAAGAGAGAGAAAAAAAAAAAAAAAAAAAAAAAAGCTAGTCAAATAAGCCATCACCAAAGGTTTTTGCTAAGGAAGAAGCACCTTCAGCTAATGAGGACCGTATCATTTCATCTCTCTGACTCAACAAAAGTGAAAGTGAAAGCTCTCTTTGCTGCAATTTCTCTCTCAAGATCAACTATCTTCACTGTGAACTCATCATCTCAAGCAATACAAGCCTCGACAGTAGCCCAAATCTTATCAAGGAGGAATTGGACTCCAAATTTCATGAACAACAAGTCCTTAAGAGCATTTTTCCACTCAAGTGCTTTCTCCAAGTTTGAACTCTCAAGCTTTATACGCTACATATCCAGCAGCATTGCAACGAGCAATTGAAGTCTGGATTTCCTCAATGAAGCACCTAGCTTGCATCCAGCCATGAAGTATGGGTGTTTCCTTACAATTGCTACCAGCAGTGACTAACCTTCTGCAGGAATTCCAAACTGCTGGAACCTCACAGTATCACTTGAAAGGGGATAGAAGTCAGTTGCCACCTTTTCATTCTCTTCATCTTCTGCAAATTTCTCCAAGAACTTTTCAAGACTCATTCCCTTGAGGGCAACACCAAAAGACTCAACTCATGGCTCTGCAAAAAGAGGCATGATTATGTCCCTAGCAGTAATAGAAAAGCATTCATACAGCCAAGTATTATTGAACAAGAAACTTGCTTTACTGAATATAAACAGCTCAAAGTTATCACACTTGGAGGTTCTTTGCTATGGTGTACATCATGAACAATTGGAGAAACAACGTGTCCTTGGCTGGCCACACCAGCAACAGCTTCTCCAGCAGCAATAGTGACCTCAAGACTCTTGTCAACAGCAGCATCTCCAGAAGCTCCTTCTGCTGAAACCGTAGGTCAAGTATGCCAGAAGCAACTGGGACCCACATTGTCTCGTGATTAGGGGCTTCACCTTTCAGAATCCACTTTTTTGGCACCCTGGGTTCTTTCAGAATCCACCTTTCAGAATCCACTAGACATGTGGTTTAATTTCAACTATTATTAACCAATTGGTGTTTAGTTTGTTCAATTGTCGTCAAATAAGATATTTGGGGTTGAGCTCATTATGTTACCCACTATTCAAAAGTATCCCTACAGCTGAAGAAAGAATGGGCGTGTTCTTTGGCAATCTTAGAAGCATATATTGGTTCGATGATGGAACGAAACAACTTTCGAAAAAAATCAAGTCTTTATACCTTATATAAATTATTAATTGGCTTTTGAAAGTTGTAAAATTCTCTTGACATAATTATAAACTTTTCTGCAATGTGTAAAACACAATTATACATTACACACACACGCATGTGCACACGCACACGCACACATACGTGCACAAACTCACGCGCGTACACACGCACACGCGCACGTGCGCGTGAGTGCGTGTGTATAGGCTAGTAATACTTAAAATTTATAAAACCATCTTTATAGCCGTCTCTCTCAATCCTTCTTATATATTTTTTCATAAAAAATAGCACGTCACATATACCCAAACACAAACACGAACACGAGCACGAAAAGTATTCTTCTTTTCCACACTTTTTTTTTTCTCGCTGCACACGTTGTCCTGCACCACCGCTGCTTTCCTAGACCTGTTGACATCCAGACGGAAAAAAAAAAAAAAAATCATTTTCATTTAAATAAAATTCTCGCTCTACTAGTTCTTCTGTATTTTGTTTTTGTAGTATTTAATTTTCTTTGTTGTTTGTTTGATTAATTTACAATAATTTTTTGGTTCTCTTTAACTAATAAAGTTTAAAGGTGAGGTTTTGATTTTTGTTTTCTTAGAGTTTTTCTTAAATTAGATTTACATGTTTTCTAGTTTTTGTCCAATGTCTAATTTTTGGTTCAATTAGATGTCCAGGAATGTTTATTTGTTGTTACTGCACTAGACACGTGGTTTAATTTCAACTATTATTAACCAATTGGTGTTTAGTTTGTTCAATTGTCGTCGAATAAATATGTGGGGTTGAGCTCGTTATGTTACCCACAATTCAACAGTCTCCCTATGGCTGAAGAAAGAATGGACGTGTTTTTGGGCAATCTTAGAAACATATATAGGTTCGATGATGGAACGAAACAACTTTTGAAAAAAACTAAGTCTTTATACCTTATATCAATTATTAATTGGCTTTTGAAAGTTGTAAAATTTTATTGACATAATTATAAACTTTTCTGCAATTTGTAAAACACGATTATACTATCCATGCACGCACGCGCACACACATGCACGCACACGCACACACACACGCATGCACACACACGCGCGCGCACACACCCACACGCACAAGCACGCGTGCACTCACACGCGCACGTGAGCGTGTGCTTAGAGGCTAGTAATACTTAAAATTTGTAAAACCATCTTTACAGCCCTTCTCTTAATCCCTCTTATATTTTTTTCCATAAAAAATTGCACGCTGCATTTACCCAAACACAAACACGAACACGAACACGAGCATGAAAAGTATTCTTTTTTTCCACACTTTTTTTTCGCTGCACACATTGTCCTCTACTGCCGCTGCTTTCCTAGACAATAACTGTAAGTCTGCCTTTTTTTTTAATCATTTTCATTAAAATAAAAATTCTCGCTCTACTAGTTCTTCTAAATTTTGTTTTTGTAGCATTTCATTTTCTTTGGTGTTTGTTTGATTAATTTACAATAATATTTTGGTTCTCTTTAACTAATAAACTTTAAAGGTGAGCCTTTGATTTCTGTTTCTAAATTAGATTTACATGTTTTCTAGTTTTTGTCCAATATCTAATTTTTTGTTCAATTAGATTTCCAGGAATTTTTATTTGGTATTATTGCACTAGACATGTGGTTCAATTTCAACTATTATTAACCAAACGGTGTTTAGTTTGTTCAATTGTCGTTGAATAAGATATGTGGGGTTGTGCTCTTTATGTTACCCACAATTCAAAAGTCTCCCTACAACTAAAGAAAGAATGAGCATGTTCTTGGGAGATTTTAGAAACATATATAGGTTCGATGATGAAACGAAACAACTTTCGAAAAAAATCAAGTGTTTATACTTTGTATAAATTATTAATTGGCTTTTGAAAGTTGTAAAATTATCTTGACATAATTATAAAGCTCATTTAGCTGTCTGCAATTGTTTCTCTTATTCCAAGGGAGTATACTTTTTTGTGCATTTCACATACTAGAGCAGGTGCCTATAACTATAGTTAGGCTTGGGTGGGCTTTTTGTAAATTGAATAGGTTCATTTTAAACTGTTTTTAAATAGTTTAGAATAATTGAATTGGTAAATAGGTATTCTGTGGCTGCTATAAGCATTTGGTAGCAGCAGCCCATACATGATATATGACGGACCCAGGTGGGGGCCTAAAGGTGCCCGGGCCCCCCCTGGGCCCAAAAAAAAAAAATATAGGCTTGGGCCCCCTCCCAAAAATCATGAATTCCAAGCCCAGCCGGCCAGCCCAGGAGGCAAGAGCCCATAACCCATGTAAAAAAAAAAAAAAAAAGAACAGCAGTAAACCTAACGGAGAAAGTGAAAGACGAAGGAAAAAAAAAAGAAAGGAAACAGAGATCGAGAGGCGAGGCAGAGAGATAGTGAGCCACTGAGCCCAGACGCCGACGCGACGCGAGATAGTGAGCGCAGCCCGCCGACGCGACGCCATCATCATCATCATCAGTCACCACGCCGACGCGACACGACGCGAGACTCTCGCCCAGCACGGCGGTACCCACGCCGACGCCGGCGCGCCATCATCACTCGAGCCCTCAGCTGTCGTCGCCACCGGTTGCTCCAGCCTTCACACTGTTTGTGAATCAACTTTTTTAACAGGTATTTAACCTATGATCCTTTCCTTCAACAATCAAAACCTAATAAATTGTTTGTGAATCAACTGTTTTAACAATCTGTGCTTGTGGAGTGTTTTTTTTTTACTGATGAGTGATGAACTGATTACTGATGTTGGTGATTGTGAATTGAATCTGTGCTGCGGCCTGTGGTGTTTTTTTTTTTTTTTTTTTTGGCTTTGTGACTCTATGTCACTCTGTGTTTGTGACTCTCTTTCTTGTATTATATAGATAAGAGAGAGAGAGAGAGAGAGAGAGAGAGAGAGAGAGAGAGTGTAGAGTTTGTAGAGCAAAAAAAAGTAAAGTGTTGGAGAAGGATCTTTATCATTTTTAGCAGGATCCAGAGTTCAAAAAATTGAAATTTTTGAGTTGTGTAAGTGAGAATTAGAAATTCAGAACACTACAACTTGTTTATAGAATGGTGAGACTTGTGCATACTCTTCCAGTTTCTACTGCTACTACAGAGAGAGCATTTTCAGTTATGAAAGTTGTCAAAACTAACCTTTGAAGCAAAATGGAAAATGATTTTTTTGACGGACTCTTTGATGTTATACATTGAAAAGGATATAGCTTCAACATTTAGTTTGGATTCAATCGTAGATGATTTTGAAGATTTGAAAAAGCGTCGAGTTTCCTTTTCATAGATTATTATATTAAGAAACATTAGTGTTAAGAAACAATGATTTTTGGATATTTATCTTGGTTGATAATTTATTAATACAATATGGAAGCGTATTTGAACTTTTTTTTTTGCTTATCTCCGGCCTCCCAGCTTGAAATCCTGGGTCCGTCCCTGATTATATCCCTTGGGTTCAAAAACTGTTTGTGGACTGTCGAAGTCAGGTGTCACTAACATACAAAAGCTGTTTTACCTTACTCCTCTGGGGTCCACTTCTTTGTTATTTTAACTTCAATTTCAGTGATTTTTATATAATATTATTCTGATTCTGATTGCTTGGCATAATAGGAAGAGATAAAAGGGCAGAGTGAGGGAGCAATGAAGCTGAACGTGGACGCCTTGAGATATCTCTCCAAAGATGATTTTAGGGTTCTTACTGCTGTCGAAATGGGGATGCGCAATGTCTGTTTGTTTCTCTCTCTCTCTCTCTTTATTATTTTTTAGTTATTGTATGTTTTGTTTTGGCTTTCCTTTCCATTATTTAATCGGGTAAAAATTATCCTTTGCTTTCAGCATGAAATTGTACCTTCAGAACTTGTTGACCGCATTGCCTCTCTCAAGTACGCCTTTCCTTCTTTTTTCTTCTTACGAATATTGTCTTTTTCCTTCTCAACCCCTTGCTTGAATTGGATTCTTAAATTCATAATCTGTGGGCTAATATTTCACTAATAAAAAACATTTGTGAAGTAATATTTCATGCTCATTATATTTGTATTGTCTCTTCCCTGCATGCAGGCATGGTGGCACTTACAAAGTTTTGAAGAATTTGCTCAAGCATAAGCTCTTGCACCATGACTCTTCCAAATGTGAGTTTGCATGCTGCTTTTAGCTTGAATTGTGTAACATAGGTGGACTCAATTTTTGTTTTGCTATCCTTTCTTATTATCTGTTCTTATCTGCTGCTAGATGATGGGTTTCGGCTCACCTACCTTGGTTATGATTTTCTTGCTATAAAAACACTGGTTAATCGCGGAGTGTTTATGTCTGTTGGACGTCAAATTGGGGTTGGAAAAGAGTCTGGTATTTTTTTCATATCTTGCTAGGCAAAGCCTCTTCTGGTATATTAGCAATATATTACTTGATTAATTGTTGCATTTTTTTTTCTTTAAGATATCTTCGAGGTTGCCACAGAAGATGGTACAGTCCTAGCCATGAAACTACACAGACTTGGAAGAGTTTCTTTTAGGGCTGTCAAATCTAAGCGAGATTACTTGAGGCATCGTAGCAGTTTCAATTGGCTGTATTTGTCCCGGCTCGCTGCAGTCAAAGAATTTGCTTTTATGAAGGTTCTTCACTGTCATAATTTAGCCATTTGTGTGCTTTACCTTTTTAATTAGATGATTGTCATGCCTATTGATGTTGGTTTCGCACTTGTGCTATGCTCAATCAGGCTTTGGAAGAACACGGTTTTCCTGTTCCAAATGCTGTGGACTGTAATAGGCATTGCGTGATCATGTCACTTGTCCAAGGTTACCCTCTGTAAGTGTTTCTAATTCATTTTACTTTGAAACTCATATCTCAATTTGTAATACATGTTTATTTTCCTTCTAATTTAACCTTCAGATGGAAATTTCTTTACTACTTTGATGAATATGAAAACCCAGTCCATCGTGAATCTAAAATTATTTTATGTTTAATAACATGTTGAAGAACCATATATAGAAAAACAGTCAATTTTTATTTATTTATTAAAATGTAACAACTTATAGGTTTCTTCATATTTTTAGGTTTAAAAATAGTTAAATTCTTTTATAGGTGTCTAAACTAGTGTTGCACATCCAATGAGCTCTAGTTTTATTGACACTTTCTTCTCTGACAAAAATGGTGGAGGGTGAGATTGTGGGTTCAAAACCCATTGCGTGTGTGTAATGTACCTACTTTATATATATATGAGCAGGATACACCAAATTTAAATAGAAGACATGTCCTAAAAACATAGGAGATTTCCTTCCAAACAGTACATAACCACAGTTCTCTCTTACTCTAAGTTGTAAAGCATTCTCCATAACCTGCATCATGCAACATTGTCATTTCACATATGCAGACATGAGGAATATATCCTGCAATCCCCTCAAATGAATTATTTTATGTAAGCCATTTGACATAAGTTATATTGATTATAAAGTTGTGCTTTCAATTTCATTTACTCTTTTATTTATAAGAAAAAAAAATTGTGTACTCATGTTTTGTCAATATAGCTATTTTCCTCCTTTTTCCATGTGATAGGAATCTTGACAAGTGTCAGTTGAAAATTCGGTGACATGGCATTTGTCAACAATTATTATCTGAAAATTACTATGAAAGTTATCGTGATCAAAATATCATAAGTGCTGTAACCTCAGAATCTGATTCTTATGGTAATGTTACAATGGATTCCTCCTTGTCCTACATGTCCTTCCTTTCTCTCTTCTTTCCTTTGGCTCCTTGTTTTTTCCTATTGTTTTGGAATCATTTTCCAAAGATAAACACAATGTCACTCCATTGAGCAATGGGATATTGCATCTTATCAATCATTTCTATCTGATGCAGTGTACAGGTTAAGCAATTGCAAAATCCAGAGATGGTTTTTGAAAGGATCATTGGTCTTGTTATTCGTTTGGCAGAACATGGTCTCATTCACTGTGACTTCAATGAATTCAATATTATGGTATGCAATTAAGGCACTCTGCAATACCATTTCTTTGCATCTTTAGAGCTGTATAATTAGGAACCTAACAAGTGGTTTGCCATTTTCTTGTCTTATTTCTCAACACATATTTACTGGTTATTATTGCGTTCATTGGATTGACTCGTTGGTTTATATCCAAATTCTTTTTATCAGCTTCCGCATTCAGTTCATTAGTGAACTAATTATTTTTCAATTTTTATGCTTTGTAGATTGATGATGATGAGAAGGTTACCATGATTGATTTTCCACAGATGGTATCTGTAGACCATCGTAATGCACAAATGTAAGAAAAATTTCTTCTTCCAATGCAGTATCAGTTATCATTTCATTTGTTTATTTCTGATCACTGTTTTTTCTAATAGCAAATCGCTACATTTGATATATGTGAATTTTTTGCTGGAAATATTACTCATCTCTTAATATGTTCACATTTTTCAGGTATTTCGATCGTGATGTTGAATGCGTCTTTAAGTTTTTTCTCAAGAGGTCAGTAAGTTTTCTGGTGCAATTCTTGGATGATTGGCTCCATTTTAGATTATTGGGGATTTTTTTTAATTGTCTAAGTTATAATATCTGTGACTCAAATTCTTAAGATCTATTCTAGTTATCTTGTTGAGACAAGTCCGATGGATTTTTTGTCACCATCTAATTGATAGTTCTTGGGAATCAGCCTTTCCAAAAAAAAAAAAAAATTGGGGGTAAGGCTGTGTACCAATTGAGATATTTCAAGTGTAACGGGCATATATAATTCTCCCCCTTCCCAACATGGTGGTGGATCCTGCAAGCATGGGACCCACCCGTTTGTGAGGGGGTGCTGTATATGCCTATTCTTGGGAATCAGCCTTTCCAAAAAAAAAAAAAAATTGGGGGTAAGGCTGTGTACCAATTGAGATATTTCAAGTGTAACGGGCATATATAATTCTCCCCCTTCCCAACATGGTGGTGGATCCTGCAAGCATGGGACCCACCCGTTTGTGAGGGGGTGCTGTATATGCCTCTTACACCAGATATCAGCTCCTACTAATCACCTCTACCAGACCCCACAGAAGTGCGAGCTTTGTGCATTATATACAATGTATTTTATCTTATTGATAATTCACGGGATTTTTGAATTGATTATTAGGTTGAGTTATTTATTTATTTATTTTTTGTTTTTTTTGATAGGTAATGGAAGTTTTATTGATAGCAAAAATCTGTGCCCCTTTCCCTTGGGTGGTTACCTGTCAACAACTCCTGGTTTTACAGGAGTTGTGCATCAATCAATATGGGGTTAGTTTTAGGGCTGAGAAAGTTTGTAAATCATGGAATATAACTAGGAAAACATTGTGGACAACTGGTGTTAGGGAAAAATTGTATAAGTAAATTTTGATTTATGTTTAAATTAAAGCATGTAATCGGATATATGGTGTAGGATTTTTTTAGTCTTTATACCATAAAAATGTGTGATTCCTCTCTGTCCAGAAATACTGAAGAAGGGCAAAATGGTAACTCAGTCATAGGAGTTCCTTATCTGCAAGGTAAAAGAAATTCAACTGCTGATTAAAGAAGTGTTTCTTTGTAACCATTGAGGTTTGCCTCACATGGTGTCTCCCCTTGTAAAAGCAAGGTTAAGGGTGATGTAATGGGTTCAAGACCTATCCCATGTGTGTAATTTATCAATAAAACAAACAAACAAAGAATATCTGTGGAAAATCCAAGCAATACCTATTCTGTAACTGGTTGAAAATCCAAGCAATACTTATTTTGGAGGTGGATGGATTGCTATATGAGGAGGAATATCAGAGGTGGTTGACCAAGTAGTATGCTTTTATCAGAAATTGTATCAGGAGACACAGGAGTGTAGACCTATGGTTGAGGGCTTGGAGTTTGAGCATGTTGTTTTACTCTTCTTTGTACTTCTTGGCTGCTTTTTGATTTTTCGCATGAAGTAGTTTTTTTATAATAAAATTTTTCTTCCTTATTAAAAAGAGAAACTCTATGACACAAGTTAATCATAGAACTCTTCATAGAGCCGAATGAGAGTAAAGAGCTCTAAATAGCTAAAAGATTTTATGTTTGGGTTCAACACTTCATTGTACATTTTATATATGCAAACTGGCTTCAAGCGTAGGTTTTTATGCTAATGGCTTTCATAAAAATCATTTTTCTTTATTTTTTTGTATGCATGGTCAATCTCTTTCTTTGTCTTGCAGGTTCAATATGTCATTTCAAGAAATCCCAGATGATATTGATGATGCAGAGGTAGACATGGATGAAAGTGGCAGGCCTTGCTTTTCTTCAATAGCAAAAGGTTCTGGTTTTCTAGACAAGGACCTAGCAGCCAGTGGGTTTACTAGAAAGGATCAAGAAGACATTGAGAAGGTACGGACTTGGAATTAAGCCAATTTGAGCATTAATCCATAGACTTGGAATGGACCCTTTCTGCACCAAAATATGCACTGGATTGCATCCATTTGCAACAGTTAGATTAAGCTTGAGTGGTCACTTTTGCTTTTGTTTTGCCCTTTTTGGTCAACTTGTTTCAGTCTGTCTCTAAAAATCCTCTGGTGGAATCCGCTAAATAATCTCCTCTAAATATTGAAGATGATCAGTATAGATCATGAAGATGAATGTCTTGGAGGCAAGTTTCATGTGAATGGTTCATGGGGTGGTTCTTTTAAATTCAATTTTTTCTTGTCCTGTAGTTTTCTTTGGCTGGGTTTCTGACCTTAGCGATTGTTGAAAATATATGTATGTTGTCTCAAATCATAAATTTCATTTCATTTAGAAGCTGGTATGGAAATTAGTCTTGTGAGTTCAATATCCCAGTGGGGATGTGTATATGGGGCTGGTTGCTGTTGGAGCAGCCTGAAATCAATGCCATTGATTATCTTGACCCCATGGGCCCTCCATCAGAAAAATAACATGGTACTATTTATTGGCTTTCAGAGGTTTAAGATCTATAGATATTTTCCATTTGACATGTTCTTCCTTCTTTTATGAGAAAATTTGAATCACCTTGGAGATCCTTGTTTGCATAGTTTGGCTGAATAGCAGTTAGGATCAACTCAAGTTCAAGATATCTCTCAAATTTTCTTTCTTTGGAAGATTAAGACAATTGTTTGTAAACTAGTGTTCTACCGGTTGCCATTGGGTAACGTACTGTGGGTTATTCTGAGTAGTAGGCTCAGGTGATTGTCTGCTTTTCCGGTTTGTTACTATTACTATCATAGTGATATTATTTGTATTATAACCACAAATTTGTCTGTACACTTTTCCTGCTTTGGTTTCAACTCTTTTAATAGTTCCATGCATTTTTTAATTTAATCCTTGTCTTGTCCATCACTCATTTTTGTGTTGTCATTTAATTGACACTCATTGAATGAAGATGTCCTTTTAATTTCTAATCTTTAGACCAATCACTCTAATTTGATGGGGCCATGTGTCAATCACACTATGGAAGTACTTCTCCATGCCATCAACCTACTTTGTATATTAGTAATAATCTTTTCATTCTTCCTACTTCAAAAAAGTAAACCAAATTGATGAAAATAACTACTTGTAAAAGTTGAGATAAATGGTCACATCTTTGGAATTTTTGGGCACAAATCTTTAATCTTCCATGTATCTTCTGTAAGTTCAGGTTATCTCTCTCTCCATTCTGTTACCACAGCTGAACCTCTGTAGTGGTCCGATCAACTAGTATAATGACACAATCGTGGTCTAAGTGACCAATCTATCGAATCAATATGCATCAGGCACACCTTCTATATGTTTGTCAGTTTGTTTGTAACCAATACAGATCCAGATTCATCATATATAACTTTTGTGTTCTTTCTGCGTAATTGTTGGTTTGAGTTATGTTTAGTTTATCGTAAAGAGTGTAGATGCTTTGCTTGTGGAGCGTGTAGCCAGAAAGGAATTTCAAAGTTTTACTTTTTGGGATATTCTTTTCTTCTTGCACTGTCTCTTAAATGTGCATGTGGTAAGCTCTAAAAGGGACTCCAATGTCCTTTCCTTCCCTTGGAAAGAAATTTGGGGTGTGAAAGCCCCACAATGGGTCTCCATTTTCGTGTGGACAGCGGCATTGGGAAATATTCTTGTGATAACCTCATTAAGAGAGGCTATACATTAGTAGAATGGTGTTGTAACAGTTTTGTGGAGAGACGGTGGACCACCTTTTGATTCATTCACGGTTGCTATAATTTGGGGAGTTTTGTTTTTAGGTGCTTTGGTATCCGTTGGGTGCTACTGGGGAAGGTGATGTATGTCATGTTTGGTTGTAGGAATTGGGTGGGTAAGAATTCCTCCACTATTTGGAATATGGTTATTTTGTGTTCGAAGTGGACTATTTGGAAGGTATGTAACCGATGTACATTTGAAGTTGTGGAGTGTATGCGGATCCTGTTGCTAGTAACTTTATCTAGTTCTTCATTTTGGTCCCGAGCATGGGGTTTTACACGTGTTTCTATTTCAATGTTTTTGGAATCTTTTCCCTTTTGTACATAATTTTCTTCGTAATTCTTTAGACTTCTTCATGTTGCTCATGAAGGTTTTATTTATTTATTTATTTTTTTTTTTTATAGTAATACTATTCTTATCTATCAAAAAAAGTATGCATGGTAGGCTTTCTATGAGTTTGTAGGGCTATTTCTTAGCATGGCTTGCACTTCGCTTATTATGAAATATGTTTGAAAATCATATTCCTCATCTATGATTCTGAATCAATGCAATTGAATAATTGATATTGTATGCAGTTCATTGAAGGAGGGGTTGAGAAGGATGCAGATTCGGGTGATGAAGAAAATGAAGATGGAGGACTTGCGTCTGAGTTAAATGAATCAGACATAAGTGGTGTTGAATCTCTGCATTTGGTAGAGCAGGTAAAATTTTTTGGACAATTAGAGCATATATATTATTCATAAGCATTCAATCTAATGGAGCAGTTAGTGCTATCTATCTCAGCAATTTTTTCCATGGCTGAGGCCTTAAGGAAAGATCTAATAGATGGGATGAGGATGCTTATATGTGTGAAGTTTTGCTTGGTGAGAAAAGCGCTGTTAATGCTAATTGGCAATTGCATCAAACTTTGCACAGAATAAAACTAAATTCACTTCTTTTATGGGATTTATGGGATAATATTTACTGATTGAGCTGTGAACAATTGAATTATAACTTGTAGAATTAAGATGTTTGGGCTTGGCAAAAAATGTGGGTTATTAAATGTATAAAAATAAAATGTGGGCAATTTGGTGCTAGATAAATAGTAGAACATTTGACAGAATTGAGCATCCTAATCATGTCATCAGTCTTTGCTGAGGACATTGTATGATTGGAATTCTGCCCTGGGCAGAACTCCCCACATTATTTTTTCTTGACTTAGAGTATTCTAATGTGAGATTGTAATTTTTTAAGTGGTTCAATCTACATCCTGTGTATGTGAACCTTATCCTTTTTTGACTAAATTGATTTTTTATTTAATAAAAGTAGTATTCTGCTCATTCAAAAAAGGAGGGTGTTGGTCCCTCATCAAACACCCACTAGGTAATTATAGGGAGGAATCCCTGGGGTGGTCCCAGGATGTTGGTTAGGAGTTTTGGACCAGGATCTCGTGAGGCCTTGGGAACCACTAGAACAACCCCTTTGGGTTGTTAATCTATGCACTTGTCCAGAAAAATACCATACTGATTTGATCTAATTTAATCTTAACCTGTATACTCTAATATGACTTGGGCAACTTGCTGGTTTCTGTTTAGAGCAAGAGAATAAGCATCTGGTTGGCAATGTGTTCTGTTTATCAAATTTGGGCATGGATACATGGTTTAAAATTTGGTGATGTTTTGGAAGATCTTGCAAAACAATGAAAGATGGATAGCCTAGCGAAACCCAGTTCTTGAGTCGAAACATGTGAATATGTTTTGCCAATAATTTTTTAAATTGTATGCTACTGTTAAAAAGTCAACTCATTTGTAGTATTCATAGAGCTTAGTCTTTATTTTGCGATTTTATGGATTATATTGTTCAATTGCTATTGTAGATGAATTTCAATTTTTTATATTAATATATACCAACATAATACTTTCCAGTTTCCACATAGAAGTCTACTATATTATTCTTTGAAATGCATAAATAGGGAGATTTATGGTCTTTTTATTACTTAGAAATCATAGAAATATTCTGTAGGATTAATGGAAATTAATGTGTTGCCATTTGCACAAGACATTTGTTCCGCTTGCAAAATAATCAATGACTAAGGTATTTGAATCTTTGAATTTGGAAGTAGCCGTTTGAATGGCCAAATAAAGCCTGATTTAATACCTTGCATGGTTTGGGATTGTTTCAGGGCAGTAGTGTATTTTTCAATGTTTCAACATCAAATTCTGCACCACATATTTTCTTGTTTTTTATTTTTATTTTTTGAACCTATAATCTCTTCTTCTGTATCGTTTTCTTCTAGATTATCCTCATTGAATATTGTAATTTCTTATGTGAAATAAATTTCAGCCGACATTAAATTGTGATGTGGAAGGCATAGAGGAAAATGAACAAAAAACTGAAGCAGGTCTAACCAATGGACCTGAAACTCAAGATGCAAGTGATGAGGTATACTTATCATTTCATGATCTCTTATTGCCTTTTTAAAAATCCTGGATTTTGTTCATGACTTCAATTTTTTTATCTTTAGTAAAGAGTTTAGGTTCTCATAATGTATGTTTGATGTCATATGCTTAAAATAGAATTTTACCGCTCACTGCCAATTTTCCTCCTTTCATCTTCAATCTTTTGAGTTCCAATACACTTGCTCATACTCTCGGTCCTAAGAAGACTATTTGATTAAAGGAAAAATGCTTTAGAAGCCTGTGCGTTGCTCATCCTCTTCCGTTGATCTAGGGAAACTGATATATAAATCGTAGTTCCAACTAAAAAAACTGGTATGAGAAAAAAAACATTATTATTAATAATATAAGGGGAAAAAGCTTGGAGTTGTTACATTTTTTTTATTGGCAATTTAATACGCTGGTGGGTCTAAAACCCACATCCTCAACCTTCATATTCCTTTTACAACGGGATATGTCATTTTAACTAGAGCTCATTGGCTAGAGCTGCTATGTTGTTTGAGATGTTTCAAACATCTTTGTTATTTTTTAAAAGCTATTGTTGGAATGCAATGCCAATTTAATGTTTGTTTGTTTGTTTGTTTGTTTGTTTTTTTTTTTTTTTATTTTTTTTTTTTTTATTTTTTTTTTTTTTTTTTTTTTTTTTAGGAGGAAGATAATGAGACCATGATTAGTAAAGATGCTGAATTGACAAAGCGTTTGAGAAATCAAAAGCGCCGTGTCATAGCATCAGTGCGTGGAGGACGAAAGAATCTTGCCTCTAGAAATACCTACAAAGACAAGGGTGGTAGGTCCTCTCATAATTCTAAAATCCAGAAACAATTGAGCAGCTGGTGAAATTTGTGGAGAATAATCATGTCTTCCTAGGCATGGAAGCTATCGGTTAAGACGGCTGTAGCAATGATAAACAAATTAGAAAAGAATGTCCCAACACTCTGCAATCATTGCTGCATGCCTTTCACTTCGAAACAAGCTTGGTGATGGGAAGAAAATCGATTGGATTTACTTTTGTGACTATCATGGGCTTGTTTCATTAATTTTTATGAAAATTGTAAGGACCTTGATTGTATAATATAGGCTAGGAGGGATGGTAGCTTGCATTGTTGAGAGTATGTATCACATAATTATTATCCATATAGGTTGTACAAGTCCACAAAGCTCCAAATTTTGCTGGTTGGAGAGGTGATTGGGTTGTTGGAGAGGTGATTGGTAGGCAGCTTCACTTCTTACCTGTCCCTTTTTTTTTTTTTTGGTGTACGACACTTGTCATCATATTAAGGCTCAAACTTCCTTTGATCTTCTTTGTTAATTAGGGTAATCTGTACCCTCTTTTTAATTGAATAAAACTGCTTATTCATAAATAAAATAAAAAGAGAGGAGATTGTTAGAATAATTTAATGGGACTTCTTAATTGATGTCCAACTAATGTTAATTGTTGTTGAGAAGAATAGAGAGGAAAAAAAAAGGTTGAGAAGAATAGAGGGATAATGCCTTGTCTAAATCCTTTTTTTATTTAGATTTTGAAAACCTTGGAGGACTTGGAATTTGGAAATTTTTGGAATATTCATAAAATATCTACACTTAATTTTTGACAAGCATTATTTAACCTGAAAATGAGTAAAAGTATGCTAAATCATTCACCTATCCTATGGGTAGTCAACTTTTGCATATTAATGCTTGCTACAGTATGCAAGGGGAGGCATGGTACTAGTAACAAGGGACTATCGTTCATTGATTACTCCAGCAATAGTTACTTATTATTAAGAAAACCGTAGAAGCAATAATTTCCACCATA
The DNA here is from genome assembly GCF_002906115.3 of Quercus suber. NCBI lineage: Eukaryota > Viridiplantae > Streptophyta > Magnoliopsida > Fagales > Fagaceae > Quercus > Quercus suber. The sequence goes on from NW_027069543.1 coordinate 1,160,274, forward strand.
ATCTATGTTGTTGATAAGTATATTAGAAAACTTGAGAGGTAATAAAGTTATATTTCAACTCCACTATCGTTCTTAGTTTCTGAAATATTTTCTAATATAAAGTGACAAAGCAAATTTTAAGAAAGTAAAGTAACTAGGAGTAACACTTTTTATTTTCTGAAATATTTTCTAAGATAAAATAACAAAGCAAATTTTAAGAAAGTAAAATAATTTGAGTAACACTTTTTATTAACTGAAAACGTAGAGAGCTTGTGACAGACTTCTCTTCAATGGAATTGCCTTATATCTTTGCTTTGCAGTAATATAGCCAACACTTTTCAGTTGTAGAGTAATGCTAAAACTAGGAAATGTTTTACAAAATCTTATTTTTAAAGTAAGGCATTGTCTACACTTATTAGTGTACATCGTTAGTACACATCACACATATCATTTGTTAACTGTTAAGTGTGGAATACATACAAAATAGGAAATATGTGTGAAATTATGGACACCGTGTCACATTAACAAATGTGTAAGAATATTTCCCTTTCTTAGTATGTGGTGTCTTTCATGCATAGTGTGCGAGACGCATGAAGCATAGTTTGCTATGTGATATGACAAAATTGTCACATTACTTTTGTTTTTCTTTTTCTTAGATAAGTTCATTACCACGTGACTTTGGACAACAGTGTACATCACTTCATTTGTGAACTCTTTACATACATCTATTGTTTTATAGTTGATCCGAATCAACTTTTATGCCAAATCAACTAAGTTGACCCAAATCAATTAGGTAGAATTCTTCTCAATTGTATATTTGTTGAATTGAGTGGGCTAAAATTCTCACCCATTTATTTGGCTTAAAATGAGAAGGTATTTCCTACGTCCATTCCTTGGTATTAAGATTTCAGTTAAGAGAATCCATGATCACTATAGGTAACTAAGTTGAATCATGACATTTTTCTCAAAAAAATGAGAGTTGAATAATGACATGTAAAAATGTCAGGTATTAGAAGCTGATATGACAAAATAGGACAAAGTCAATCAAAAATCAAAAATTATTTTTTTAATTTTAGGTGAATGAAGGGAAGATATATGGAATGTGATGAAAGTGTGCTGCAATAACAAAATTACTATACAATATATTAACTTGAAAATGAATCTATTTTTGAAACCAAAAACCTTACTTGATTTTTGAAAACTAGAATACTACTTCAAACTTTGATATTCATTTAAAAATTTCAAAATGTTACAATGATAATTTTGGAGGGTTTGATAAATATGTGTTTGAAATGGAAGGGAACTTAGGCCTCAGATAAGTTGTTTTTTCAATTATGGCCCTTAAAACTGATATGAATGCCTTTTAGGCTTACAAAAGTGAACACAAACAGAAAAAAGTCACAATAATACAATGAAAAGTTATGTACGTTATTGAGCAATAATGAACAACTACTGTTAGCTATGATTTGCTATGATTTCCTGATAATACAATTGTTTGTTTTCAATAATTTCTTTATACTGTCAAGACTGATACAATATTTGTCTTCATTTCAAGTTTCATGACCCATGCATGTATCTAAATTAGTAGTTGTTATGGAGTTATCTCAACTAATAAAGTCTCTTATTGTTAAATAAAGTCACTTCAAGTTTTTATTTATTTATTTTTGTAAAAAATTTCTTATTAGTTTTACTTATTTGTTTTAAATTTAAAATATATTAAAAAGTTGTAAATACTACATCATTTTGGCATCTAATTGTGTGATTTGGACGGATAGTAACAAAACGACTACATTGATCACAAGTAGAACTTATATTACTGAAATAAATATTTAAATTAAATATTTTAAAAAATTAGATGGTGTAATTTATAATTTAGTAAAAAAGAAATTTATCGCTAGGTCCATCCGATAATTGGGCCTAAGATCTAGGTCCATCCGAGCCAATGAATAAAAAATCATTTTTTGTCATCATTTGTTTGTTTGTTTTTTTTTTTTTTTAATGATAGGAAATGTTTTGTCATATTCATTCACTGGTCAGTGTAAAAAGACAAACGTCAAAAAAGAAAACGTCAAGATCTTAAATCCACGAGTTGGGCTTATATTATGAAGTCAATTAGGTGGGCCATACAGCCCAAGACATTTGAACACACGGACGGACAAGACTGTAGCAGAATAAAAAATGAATAAATGATTCAGAGGTCGGCAACTCTAAAGTCTAAACGAATAGTCGATTGCCAAACTGCCAAACAACCCCTCTCCTCTCATGATTATTATTAATAAAAAAAAAATCTAAAATTTAATTTCACAATTTACTAATTTGTGCCATATTTTTCTACCCATTAGCAACTTACATGTGACCCACTACCACTTTTTGTTCATCCTCACAGCCGTAAACAAATTGTGAATTTAAAGTAAGACTTGGATTTAGTACTCTATGCACTGCACCGTTAAAGATATATTAATCTAATCAAACGCGCTTTATACGTGTGACAAGACTTTTTTTTTTTTTGAGTTTAATTTAATTTTTTAATTTGAATTTATCTATTATTAGTAAAGTTGTATAGGAAGAAATTTTTAAGAAACTAAAATTTAAGATTTGAAATGAAGTAAACTGCTAAGTTTAGTATGTGCTAGTTTTTATGAAAAAAGTTTCTCTGATATATATATATATATATATATATTATTTTTTTTTTTAATTTGTTGAATTACAATTTTAATCCCTTTTTTTTTAGGATAAAGATTATCTAATTAGGTTAAGGGTATTTTTGACATTTTTTGAAACCATAATTAAAATCCTCTTAATATATAAAGAAGAGATACAGTAACATGTACTTGACACATGCCCATTTCCAAATTTTGACAGGTCTAGTACATAAGAGCACCAGATCAAAACGGTTTCATGAGATTAGGTATAAGAATAATAGTGTCCTTGTATTATCTATACTATTATTTATAAGGTTTCTTCTGTTTGAATTTCTCATTTTTTTGTTCAAAAATGTTTGTACACATCTATATTTAAGTAGAGATAAAACTAAATGATAATATGATAAAAATACAACTTTAACTCCCACTAAAACATTACCTAAAAATAAAGTCACTTTCTTATTGATTTTTAAATTACTTTATCTATTTATAAATTAAATTCTCAAAATAAAAATTATATATATAAAATAAAACACAAAATTTTGTTTTGTACAAAATAAGACCACTAAAATAAAATTAATAAAAATCTCTTCGCACGAACCAGGCTAGTTCTATTTCTCTTATTATTTTACTATTTTTTTTTTGGTTTTAGTCGGAATAAAATATAAAAGAATTGCGAATAAATCCACACCACGTCTTCGTGCTGATCCACGCGCGCACTCAAACCACGACACGACCCACTCCCACCACCACCACTAGATTCTCTCCTCTCTCTCTCTCTCTCTCCCCCCACCCCAAACATTTGGTCCGCAAGGACACGTGTCAAGTTTCCAGAACCTACTTAATTACGTGGACCAATAAAAACATCGAAACTGATCGGATCTCATCGCCCACCTCTCGTCCACGAATTCTGATATCCACCCCCTCGATCTCCTCGCCACGTGTCCTCCCCTGCGTCACCCTTTTTATTCACCCAAAATAAATTATTAAAATATTCTCTCCATAATTTTTTTTTAAAAAAAATTTAAAAAAGAAGAAGAAAATTTTCTCTCTCTCTGTGAGCTTGTTGTTGTTGTTGTGAGAGAAGAAGAAGAGAACTCTACTCTATTGAAGCTACGAGAAAGTTACTTACCTCATCGAAAATCGGAGAGCCAAAATTTTGATTTTTCTCTCTTATCTCTTTCAATTCTCAGACTCTGAATTTTCGGTTTTTCCGGGAAACAACAGTCTTTTGGTATTTTTCACTTCACAGGTGAGTTTTGTTGCTCTGAGCTAGATCCATATTTGTACTGCAAATTTTCTGCTTAACTTTTTTTTTTTTTTTTTTTTTTCATGTTTGAATTGTTTGATTTATGATGTATATACTTCGATTGGTTGCTGAGAAAATACTGGAAATGAAAGGGATGCTAATTTTTTTTTTTTTTTGTTGATTTAGTTTCTTTATAATGAACCAAAAAAAAAGGTCAAAATGAGTCTAATAGTATCTTCTGATTTTTTTTTTTTCAATTTATGATTTTTACAATACTGATGTATAAATGCTCTGATTGGTTGCTGAGAAAATTTTTGTAAATGAAAAGGATGCTAATTTTCTTATTTATTTAATCTCTTTATATTGAACAAAAAAAAAAAGGTTTAATTTAAATTTGATTTTCTTTCTTTCTTTCTTTGATCTCAGAGACTTTGAATTTTAGTTTCGCTGGAAAGAAGTTTTGGTTTTCACTTTTCAGGTGAGTTTTGCTGTGAGATAGATCCATTCTGTTCTAGCAAATTTTTGCTTCTGATTAATTTTTATTTTTTATTTTTACAATTTTGTGCATGTTTGGTTACTGATGTATACTTTGATTGGTTGTAATACTGGAAATGAAAAGGATGCTATTTTTTTTTTTTTTTTTTTTTATATTGAACCAAAAAATAGGTTAGAACGAGTCTAATAGAATCTTCTGTTTAATTTTATTTTTACAATTTTGTGCATGTTTGAATTGTTTGTTTACTGATGTATGCTTTGATTGGCTGCTGAGAAAATATTGGAAATGAAAAGGATGCAAATTTTTTTTATAGTGAACAAAAAAAAGTCAAAACGAGTCTAATGGTATTACTGTTTCTGTTTCATTAATTTGTGCCTTTTCCTATTATTATCGTTATAAAATCAAATTAGGACAGAAACTGTAAAGCTTTGTTTGGTTGGATTTTTTACCTGCAGTAAGTGTTGGAAAATTCACTTAATTGAACTTCATACAGTTATTATTAGTTTGGTAGCCAAGAATATTTTCTCACTCTTTTTTTTTTTTTTAAATATTATTATTACTTTAATTTTCAGTAATCTTAGGGTTTTGCATATTCTTCTTCTTTCCTGTTCTCAGAATGAAAAGAATCTGAAATTATTTATCTATTGGGTTTTGGTTGGAGATAAATTTCTACTTAAATTTGATAAAAACAATTATAATGCTTAATTTGACCTTTGTTTTTCCTTCTCAAAACAAAATAGGACTCATAGTGCCCTATTTCTCAGAATCCAAACAGGTATTCACTGTCTGAGTATCGGTTTGTGTTTCAGGGTTTTTTTTTTTTGTAATCATGTAAGATTGCACCAAAAAAATTCTATGCTTATTAACAATCACGTTGCTCCTAATTAGCTAAATTGAGTTTAATTGTTTTTGATTGAATTGCACTGCCTTTTCTTTTATAATCAAGCTACTTTAGTTTTATCGGTTTTGCAATGTGATCACCACTTATGTTTCCTTGGTTTTTTATTTGATGCAGGAAGCAAAATTTGGCAATAGAAATTTCACTATAAATATGACATCATTTCAATCAACTACATGTGTCTGGGGTGGTGGATAGAGGATCTAAAGGAATGTCTGACTTGTACATGTGTGAGGTAGTATATGTTTTATCCATTCAGATTAGTTCCATAATCTGCAGATTTCTTTACTATAATTCCCATAGATTGTAAAACTTGGCTTGAAAGATTTTAATTACATGTTTGGCTTCCTGATTTTGGGTGGTCATAATAACCTTTTATATTGATGGTTAGGAAGATTACCTATAAATAAAAAGAGACTTGAGAAGTTTTAAAAGAGCCTTGAGATTTTTCAACAAAAATATAACCTTTATGGATTTTCACATGCTTTCTTGAATGAGAAAAATGAGAAATATATATCATGATAAGCCCTTCTGATCTATATATAGGTACCTTAGTGCACTCTAAAACCAATGAATTAGCATTTGGCACTTTACATGTGGTGGAAGGTTATTTGAAAATGTTTCCTCATGTTAGTGGTTGTGTGGCTTCTCCTTTTACTGATTATCCAAGAGGTTATCAATCTGGTTTTCCTTGTTATTTACCTCTAAAATTCTACTATGAATTAAACATAATGGCACATTAGGTGGAAGGCTATTCCATTTACATATGTCTCATCTTGTTTGTTATACGGTCTTCTATAATTTTTTATTCTATAAGAAAAAAAAAATCCTTTGAAGGCATAGTTCTGTCACCTAAGGTTCTGAAGGAATAGGTCAACTTTCTCTTAAAGAGTAAAAGCTGTTGATGTGGTATTTTCATTCTTATTAATTTTTGGTGCTTGTGAAGAGTGCTAGAAAAATGATTTCGGTAATGTGTAATTAGATTCTTTGGGGTACTTGAGAACTAGTGTTATAGAGGAATGATCTACCGAATATCCTTTTATTTGTGCTCAGCTATTTTGCTCGGAAGAATTAAGAACCGCTCTGCAGCCCATGCTGTGGGCTTTCTCATCCTCTAATACAACATCTATTATTTCATTTTAAACTTATAGTTACTTTTATGTTACTTATACGGGTTATGATAAATTCTCTGTATTCTAATTAACTGGGATCTTCTAGGCCTTCTCTCTCTCAAATTTTTTTTTTTCTTTCTTTCCCGCTTGCATTACCAATTGTGTTACCTTCAAGCACCATTTACAATTTTTGTATGTTATTTATTTATTTCTTGGGTAATCTTAGTTCTTGTGGTGATTGGTTAACATCTTCCATCTTATGCTGTTATGCATCAATTAGTGTAAATTGTTTTATTCTTTGATATCTTCTAGATGTTATGGCTTTACTTTGATTCTCCTTATAGATCCCCTACTGTTGTTTTAAGGGTCTTCAGTCATGTATGATTAACATTTGCTAACCTTGGTTAAAAACTACCTGATTAAAAAATTCCTTAGTATATAAATTAGTATTTATTTTAGTTTTATGGTGAAATCTTTTTGGCTCCATTGCATAGATTTTTTCCTATTCAAGCAGTAATTCTATTACTGATTTGATATCACATTCTCAATTGTTATCTTCAATTGTACTTTTGATCCACCCTTCTACCACAATCAGGCTTTTGCACATTCAAAGTTCAAAAGAGTGGAGTACAAAGAAATGGGTGCATTAGCTACTAATAATTCTCCAGAATTACTACCCTAGGAAAAATTTGGTTGGTTGTTGGTGGATGTAGCTGAAGTTACCATCAATATGAGGCTACATTAGTTGTGAGTGGTACTTTTGAACCCTTTAAATTTGATTATGCTGATAATTTCTTTGTAATTCCTACTGAACTCCATTTATACACTAATTTATACTAGTTTCAACAAAAGTTGCTTTTCCTTCAACTGGACATTAAAAACACATTCTTTTCAGAAGAAACTTTAGCAGCTTCTTGGTTTGTCTATTTTTCCAACCTGCTTTTCCCTTTCTCCTATTCCTTTTCTTTTATTCTTTAATTTTGAGTTTTCCTTCCCTCTTATTCTTCTTCTTCTTCTCTTCTTTCTCTCTCTCTCTCTCTCTCTCTCTTTTCTTTTCTGCTGCCCGGGGGGGGGGGGGGGGGGTTGGAGGGTGCTTAAGGTCTTGGATTGAAGAAAACAAAATCTATTGTGAGTGTGTTTTCAAAACTTAAGTGATGTTATGTATAAGTTTCATAAAATTCAAGCACACCGCAGATAATCATGTTTTCAGGGAATATATGCAGATATTAGCGTACCATAGTAGTACGTTTCACACATGCACCATTTTAGGTGCATTCTGGTTCTGAGCTAGTAGACTCTAGATATAGTGTCACTTCTTTCTGTTCGATTTATAGGAATAATTTGTGAGGTTCTAGCAAGTCAAGAGGCAAGGCCAAAAGGAACTGGCTAGAATCTTAATTTAAAGCTGTGTACTGGCATAGTGAATTTCACCAAGTAGCATGCAGAAGCTCAGGATATCTGTTGTTTATGCCAGGAAGAAATCCCATCCACTAAAAGAATAATTATTGATTAGCGGGTTTCTAATCTTGATGCTGATTGGGCAGCTTTTCAATTTGAATTGAGATTCACAAGGTTTTCCATCTTTTTTGTTAAAAAAAATTTGTGATTAATTTTTCTTGTTCTTTGGGTTTTAATCTTGTATACATCCTTTACACTCGTTTTCTAATGATATTCATTATTATATATTCCCCTCCCCCACCCCCCACCCCCTCCCCCCCTCCCTCCCAAAAAAAAAAGAAGAAGAAGAAGAAGAAGAAAGTTTTGTAGCGTCTTGTGGTTATATCAAGTGTTGTATCCAAAATGTAGGTGTGGTAGACATATTGCCTAAATTGATGTCTAGAACTATCGTGTAGGAAAGGATTTTATGAATGTCTGCTTATTATACTTGTCGTCTTTAAAGAGTTCACAAGGAGTGTAACTTGACATTGGGTGGTTAACTAATCCTGTCACCAAAGACATCTATGTAATTGTGGGCAAGGATGTTACGCCCATTGTAAATTGATGTTGATATCAACTAGGTTTTATTTGACAAAGGTTTTTCTGGAAAGCCTATACCTTCTAATGAGACAATAAATGACTTATCAATTGTATGAAATGCTTCATACACAATGGAATTAAATTTCCTTGAGTTTTCTAATTTCTTCTTTTTTGATGGCAATTATCTTATGTCATTTGCATTACTTTTTTTCTTTTTTCATGTGGTGATTTTTAGCATAGCCATTTGTGTATTCTAATATCTTGTAATCTTTGGTTGTTATACACTTATACTCCTTGAATTGGAACCATTAGAAAGAAATTTTCTTGACTATGAAATAAGGGCACTTCTAAAAAACAAAAGTCGTACCTAGTGCACAAAACTTTAACTTTTGCAGGGTTTAGCTTCTCCAAAAAAAAAATGGGGGTACGATTTCCCACCAATCACCTCTCTCAAATAAGGGAACTTATCAAGTAATATATTTTAGATGCTTTAATTAGTAGGACTAGTAGTTCCCCGTATTTTATCATTTTCTACAATCTATGTGGTCATTTGGGCATGTATATGTGTAGTGAAGTAAATTTATTAGGAAAATGTTTGAAACAATTTTACTTTAAGATGCTTTGAGAGGTGACTTAAACCGCGAATAGTTGATAACTTGTGGAACAAAATGTTGTGCCTTCCACTTGTCAGCTACAGTTTCATGGGTTCTTGAGTTGATCTTTTGAGGACATGATTGTTATGTCAAGAGAGGGGGACACATTGACCACATCTATGCAAAACCCCAAAAAGACTAATCAAAATGCCTTTTGTACGGAATATAGCTCAAAGCGATTTAGTACATACCGGATGTGGGATTAAAGCATGCTTGCTTAATGTCTTCACAATAAAATCTTGAAGTCCTTTGCTATAATGAAGTACCAAAATCTCTTCCACCCAAATTCCTAGCATCTTTGTTAGGGGAATAAATATTGGGCTACAGTGCCTGTAAGCCATTTGCTGGTATTGGACTGGTTATGATACTAATTTCCAGGACAAGGGACAGGCCAGCTTCATTTACATGATAGCCCAAAAGGATTAATAATAATTAGAGCTCATCATACTTGCTTATGTAGCCAAGATCAACCTGGTGTATGCCCACTTCGGACCCAACAGGCTTCCATGCACCCTCACAATACATAATCTTTGGCTTCCTTCTTTGTGACGGTGTGTTTTTACATCTTTATTTGTCTGATTCCTTTGATTAGATTGTTAGTGATTTAATCTTACATTGGTGAATGTATATGTTGCATTTAATTGGTTTTGTGCTTTGCTGTGTTCATTCTCATGAACACATTGTATGTTTCTTTTTTCATTTTCATCAATAATAATTCTTATATAACCTATCAAAAAAAGAAAAAAGAAAAAAAAGTATATGTTGCATTTAATTGTTATTTTGTTTCCTTGTTGGATAATCTTTGTATATCCTTTGAGGAAATTTCTTTTGTACTCAACAAGTTCTCAACCTATGTTAATCATGAGTTTGTGAAAAGATGGATTTATATATGCTTGCATCTCATACCTGTTTTACACAGCCTGTATAGTTTGTAGTGCACTATTCTCACTATCAGCATATGGACTCTGCATCATTAAAAAATAATACTCACACTTTTATCTTAACTTATTCTATAGCAGTTGCTTTAAATTAACGATTGTATCATGAAAATCTACTTGTGCAAGTGTTTTTTTGCTCCCCCCCTTGTATTCATCAGGTTATGAGCACTAACTTCTATCATTCTGATTTGTGTGCTTGTATTGGAATACGGCTTAGTGTCCCTTCTTTATTGAAGGTCTTGACTCATATGTTGTTAAGACTTAAGATTGTTCTAGAACTAGTCTCACTATCTCTTTGACCTAGTTTTATTTATTTTTATTATTATAAAGATTTGGTTTGATTAAGATTGTTACTTGTTATATATTAATAAATTTGAGATTAGTATATGTGCTCATACTAAAAATAAATATTAATTAATTAATTTCCATATCTCTGCTGTGTTGTGTCCTAGTTTTTCATGAAATACCATGTCGGGGTGTTCTGTGTTGTGTCTTATTAACTGCATGCCTTCCATAGTTTTTGGTGGTCAAATTCCTCATGTTGTCTTATTTCCTTATACACCAATGTTCCATTTGTCTTAAAATTTTTGGGTATGTTTGTTATGTTCATACTTTAGTTCCAAGGGGTGATAAGTTTGATCCCATGTCTATTAAGAATGTTTTTCCTAGGGTAATTGCATGCTCAGAAAGGATAGAAATGTTATTTTCAAATCTTCGACATCATTTCATTAGTACTGATCTCACATTCTTTGAATCTATTTCCTATTCTTTAATTATTCCAAAAGCTTAAGCTATTGGGATTTGATAAATTAATCATTTAACTACATACTTCTAATAAACCTCATGAAAGGGGGTATGGTCAAATCAATGTGTAATGTGCAAACTTGCAGAGATTTGTCACTTGATTTTGGAGTAAGGTTTGTCAATGTTGGCATCTTAGACCTATTTCTTTTGGAAATAGGGTTCAAAATGTACCTCCATTTTGTTTGATGTGTCAGATTAGAAACAAAGTGGGTGATGCCTCAATCAATGCGAGAAGTTCTTCAATGTTGGCATCTTAGACCTATTTCTTTTAGAAATAGGGTTCAAAATGTAGCTCCATTATGTTTGATGTGTCAGATTAGAAACAGGATGGCCTTTGAAGAGTTAGAGTAAAATATTAAGAGGTTGAAATCCCAATTTGTGGGGTCTCTCTTCTTTTGGATGTCCTTGGATGGAAGTTGACTGTGGAATATGTATGATTTTATTGACTCTTTGTACTCTTAGGGCATGTTTGGTATACATGGTTGATTATTACCTGAGAATAGAAATGAATATTTCTAGGAATACAAGAAGTTGGAATGGAATAACTATTCCTATTCATCCATTTGAATATTCCTATTGTGTAATAGAATCCTTATTTTGTATTCCATAGTCTAGTACAATATGATAAGATAGTATAATGTAATCACATCCCCGACAAATTTCAAAAGAATATTCTAAGTAATAGAAAAAAAAAAAAGGCATTTTGAGGATTATGAGTGTTAGAAAATAATGGTTAAGCAATTATATTCTCAATTTCTATAAGTTTAAGCTTTTGCAACTAGTTACTAGTGGTTGTTTATCATGGTTTTAGAGCAAGTCGTATTAGATTAAACTTTATTCCCACTCTACCTCTCATTTAAAAATTTCACATGTTGGGTTCTGCTTATTGAGGGCGAGTTTGAATCTACATGCAAGGGGGAGTGTTAGAAAATAATGGTTAAGTGATCATATTTACCATTTCCTATGCTTTCAAGACTAGTTGTAGTCTATCAATTAGCATGTTCTATTTATTATTTTGAATAATTTTATGATTATTATACAGTCCTTATGTTCTAATAAGTTTCCTATTCCCTTGTGCTTTTGCCTATTTTCTCTGTATTACAATGTTTTTGAAATCTTACCATTTTCTACCTGTTAGAATAATAGTAAAAGATTAAATTTGTCATGTCCTATTTGTTTAAGCTTTTGGAGAAGTTGTGGTTTATCATGATATTAGAATAGGTGGTCTTGTGTTCAAATCTTGTCGTCACTTTACCCCTTATATAATATTTTAACATTTCATGTTTTGGGGCCCACTTATTGAGAGGGAGTTTGAGCCCACACTTGTTGGGAAATGTTAGAATAAAGGTTAAGTGATTTAATTCACTCTTTCCTATTAGCTTAAGCTTTTAACATAAGTTGTTGTTCACCTCCATATACCAAAATAATTCATTGGAATGAAATATAGTATCTCCATCATGGACTAATACATGAAAAACATCTTTAACTTCCATCTTCTTCCTGTATTTGTCTGAATCAAATTTATTTTTGCAAAGTTAAGTTGCCTGGAATTGATGTGCCAGATAAAACCAATTTCAAGTTAAGCTTTAAGAAAAAGATGATTCATTTAGATTGGCCCTGGGCTTATTATGAGCTCCTCTGTAATCAAACACACACACACACGTATATATCTTTTTCTTCATCTTTTTTATTGGTTATCCACTGTTCAGATGATTTTTTTTTTTTTTTTTTTCTTTTTTGTGTGTGTGTGTGTGTGTGGTTTTATTCTGATGAATATTTCTTTGACTTTTTCATAGTTCCTGAATTGTATCTAGGATGATGACTAAAGTTTCTGTTGTGATGTTACAGCTTGAAGACAATGTATGGGATGACTTTGATGAGAGTGGTGATCATATAGTGCCTCGTCCTGGTGACAAATGTAGGGACCAATTTGCAGTACAGGGTGATAGCCATAAGAAACCACGGCGTGAAGTAATTGGTGTTACAATTAATGCTGCTAATGCAATTAAACATAGTATTTGGGAAAAGGAGGAAACGAACTTACCAATTCTGACCAAGGAATACGCAATGCTGGAAAAAGATTCATGGTCTCAACCACCTGATGGCATGTTTTCTTCTTCATGTGATAATGACTCACTTAAGGAAGTGACAAGTAATCAATCTGATGATATGAGGATGTCTAGAGATTGTTTCAAAAGTGAAAATATAGATTCAGGTGGCAGTGAGTCGTGTGCCGATGATCCTATCTTAAGTGACAAGTGTGCAGCAGTTGATGATAATCTGTACCATTATTCACTCAGTAACATATCCCAAACAGATGATGATCTCAGCTTTCTGGACAATGATCGTGAAGACAAAGAAAGTAGTGATCTCTTATACTATTGGTGGCCAAATATAGAAAATTTTGAGGATGTTGACAAGATGTTTAGGTAGTCTTCAAAATCCTTCTTTATATAGTTTATATTTTCTATTGCTTTCCTTTTTGTGTGACATTAATACTGGATCTCTTTGAAGTTAATGATTTAGTATTGATATCTGTTCTTTTGATCTTGCAGAAATAGTGATTCAACTTTTGGATTAGGGTCTCTTGGTAATGAAGAGGAGTTGTGCTGGTTCTCATCTTCACATGCTACTGAAGAATCTGAAGATGCATTGAAGTCTGACAAGAAGTTTCCAGGTCATGATGCAAGTGCAATGAGAAGTATACCAGAACATCATGAAGTTTCCAGGCCAAATAATGCAGTTATTCCAATCAATGATTCCAGCAAGAGGTGTGTTTCCATGGGTGAGCAAATGAATTCTGAGACCTCAGATATTGATGACCCCGCCGCTCTTAGTCAGTTATTATTTGTTATGGGGTCAGATACAAAAAGTGAGAGTAAGAATGGCTTAACGCCCAAAGACCAGGTATGCTTCTGTGAATTCAAATTGATGCTTATTTTTATCCAAAAAAAAAAGGATTGTTTATTCCTAAAATATACTCTATATCTTGGGAAAAAAAATTGTGAGATTCCAATATGTATATTGCAGTCACTTGACTTCAGTGATGGTATTAAATTCAACATTAAATGTCATCCAAAAAGAAAAATGAAGTTCAATATGAAACCTATCACCTTGTTTAAAGGCTAACCCCAAAAAAGAAAGGATTACAGTAACTTAACAAAGCAATTTTTTGTAATATCCAGACCAGGACCACTAAATTTTCACTTCAATTATGCTTTGAGTCTGTGGTTGGCAACAAAATATTAAAATAAAATGCATCTAGTGTATCTTACACAAAATTTGCAATTCAAATTCATTGTAACTTTTAGTGTTTAGGTTCTACTTTTCTTGAACTTGCTTCACTTGTTAGTACCTTTTCCTTCTGTTAGGTAGAACACTTGTATATTATTTTAATATTCTCCCCCCCACCCACGTCCTTTCTCTGAAGCTTACATATCTTAATTTCACATAGTTCATCTTTGAAAAGGGATTTGGTATTTTTCTTACGTAGAAACTTAAAAGTGCTTAATCTATTTGAACATCTGACAATCACATATCTGTTCTCCCTTTTTTCCATGAAGAACCTTCAAAATTTTAACAATTTTATGATTATGTGACAGATCAATTTTCACCGAAGGCAGTCAAAGAACCAGAACCAAACAGAAGGGAAAAGAAAAGATCATCATCTGGAAAATGGTGTTTCTTTGCAATCGCATGAAGTTTTTTCTTCCCTTGGAATTCATCAACATAAACAGGACATAGGACCTGATACCTTGAGTTATATGCAGACGCATGTACCCTATATGCACTTAGACTATAGTCATCCTTCAGATATTTGCCAAACAACATCAGGTAACAGATCTGATAACAATGGCCCCCCATCCCCTTCTCCTAAGGAGTCTTCCTATTCATCAAATCCAGTCCAGTCCATGGAGAGTTCTCATGGTCCTTCACTTGAGGTTCCTGTGAAAAATGAAAAGAGAGAAAAACTACATTGCTGCCAGGATTTACAAGCTCCAAGTACTAGGAAGTCTAAACATGTAAATATGACTACTCCAATGGCATTTGGTCTACCTTCAGCTCAGAAGCAAGCACAGCTCTCTGAAAATGAGGGTGAAGCCCATAGTGAATTTGGAGTTACCAAAGGAATTCGAACAGAATTTGATTCTTCAAATGCACAGGAGAGCTCTTGCATGAGCTCTGTGTTGGATGAGATCTCCCTAGAAGCAACTAGTTTTCGCCAGCTTCAACAAGTCACGGAACAGGTAAATGATATACTAAAGTTTTGAGTATGTTGTTACTTTTAAATTTATCATGGTAGCATGAGAATCTATGAACACTTGAGTGCTGATATGTGAAATGATATATTACCTTATAATGATATAGTATTTGTCCATTGTACTTAAGAGCTGAATTACACCATTAACTTCTGATACTTGAAAAGGTAGAAAGTGCTAAATGCATAGCTCTACTTTTCTTAAATATTTCAATTTTCTCAACAAGTGGCAACAGAAATGTGGGAGGGTAAGTAATTTGGGGTGGTTTGAGGATTGGGATCGGCATTCTTAATTCAGACCTCAGGCTAATAGGAGCTGTCATGTCCTTCTGTCTTAAAGCTCAAAATGGCTTTTCATTTGCCCCTCCAGTCCATGATAAAAAATAAATAAAAAATCCCAAACCAACAGCCCATCTTGCATGATCAATCACATACTCAATGTCTATTGGTATTTTCCCCCAATTTATGTTTTCTCACAATGATGGAGTTATATAAAGATTTACGTACTCAATGTCTATTGGTATTTTCCCCCAATTTATTTTGTCACACAATAATGGAGTTATATAAAGATTTACGAGAGAACTTCAAAAGATTAAATGACTAATAATCACATATATTTATAGAACACAAACCCCATGTCTCATTATTTTTTTGTTGTACAAAAGTTATCATGTTAATTTTTCTTTCTTTTGCACTATTTTTTCATCATATGCTAAAGCATTGCACATATATTAATAGTGTGCTAAATTATTATTATTATTTTTTCCCTTTCTGATAATTTTCAAATTGACTGTGAGCTGAAATCCTGAAACTACTTGAATTCAGTTGGATATCAGGACAAAACTGTGCATAAGGGATAGTCTATACCGGTTGGCTAGAAGTGCTGAACAAAGGCATAATTGTGCAATGATTGGAGGCAATGGAGATGACAATGATGGAAGTCGGGCATTAATGGTTCAAGAGACAAACAAGTATGCAATAACTGCTTACTCTCAGTTTCCATTTTAAATGCTTGCTAAGATC
The DNA here is from genome assembly GCF_002906115.3 of Quercus suber. Lineage (NCBI taxonomy): Eukaryota > Viridiplantae > Streptophyta > Magnoliopsida > Fagales > Fagaceae > Quercus > Quercus suber. The sequence continues at coordinate 1,176,303 of NW_027069543.1, forward strand.
TAATACTATTGTTTGAGTTTTTCCATTGCTTCTTGGTCATGTGTTTTTACAACCACAAAGTTGTTTTATTACCCATACGTGGGATGGGTTGAATTCAATTTGCCAACTTGTGATTTAAAAATTGTAATTTACCCACTCTAGGTTTAATTCCTTAATCATAAATTAGCCCAAATTAGTTAAAACATGCATGTTTAATCTTGTTTTTTGAAAAGTAAACTTATAAAACAAAATAGCAACCTTATTACAATCTGAATAATTAAATTCTTGAACCTAAAGTATTTACAGTATGTACTTGTTAGTACCCTAGTCGCGTATGGATAATAAAACCAAAATGTACTCTTTGAATCACAAAGTTTGGCAACCCCAACGAGGTCATTGTTGTTGTTGTTTATATTTTTATTTTTAAAATCATCTCATATGTCTTATCCCTCTCCAAAATTAATGGATGGAAAGCCCTAGAGCTTATTACCTATGCAATAGAAATGACAATGGTCAAGCATATCTAGACCCTAAAACCAGTTTTACATTGGAGACAGATTGATTCCTTCATATATATTAGAAAAGAAAATCTAAACAAGCTATATGAGCCTGCGCTATTGGAACCATGATTTAGGATAATAGTGTCATGCGGAGAACCCAAAAGAACTAGCAGGTTCACCTACTATTATTTTATAATTACAGTTCAAGGTACAAAGCTCCAGCACACTAGTACATAAACAAGGATACTTGGACATGCGTTACATTAGCTCTCACACCAAGATCATTTATCCTCATATACAACCTAGACAACTTTACACAAAAGCCTGTCCAGCAGACTCATCATGACAAACAACCTACCATTCAATCACATCTCATCAACACTCATGGCTTGCATGAAACATAAATGCCTCTGTTAGTAGTTATAAAAAAGTTGGTAGCTTAACTAACTAAGTTTCCATATTCATGTTTGTAATAGGTTCATTTCTTCACAGCTTAGAAAAAAAAAATTCTAAATAAGCCATATGGGCCTACCCTATTGGGACCATGTTTTAGCTTTTAGAATAATTAGTGTGTCATGTAGAGAGCCTACAAGAACAATAAAACTCACCTATTATTACTTTACAAATACAGTGCTAGGTTCAAAGTCAAGCACACTAGTACATTAACAACGACACTGGACACACATCACCTTAACTCTCTCACCAAGATCGCTTGTCCTCACTCCTCATATATGGTGTAGAAACCCTTACACAAATGTGTGCACGGCACACTTGTCTCACCTAATTACTTACCTAATTCTCTCTTACCTTCACTCAAGACTCAAGGCTTGCATGACACATAGATGCTTCTTTTCATAGTTATAAAAGGCCAGTGTCTTAGCCAACTTTTAGTTTCCTTATTGCTCCAATGCGGTTTTATCTTCCCATGAGAGAGATATCAAGTGGTAAATGAAGATATTGCAGTAAAGGGGAGGCAGTGGAGAGACTTCTGAAAAGAGAGCTGTGTCGAAAAGGGAGTCAATGTTTTTGATGGTTCAATATCAATGGAATCTGGGTGAGGATTGGTTATAGTTCAATATTAGGAATCTTGGAATCTTATGAAAGCTTTTTCAGAGTCTAAACTAGAAGATTTTTTAATGGATTTTCATCATCAAAGAAATATAATATGCAAAAATATTATTAATCAAAATTCTCTCTATTTGCTGCCAAAGACCAAATCAAGATCATATTATGGAAATGTTAAAATCCTTTTAACTAAAAGAGGAAAGTATCTCCTAATAACTAAGAAAATTCAAATTACACTAAAAGAAGAATAAAAAAATAAGTCTCTTGACCAAACAATTAGAAATTCCATAGTCAAACAACTAAGTCTCTAAGATTAGTTAAGAGTACCCATAAATGTAGAATTTCCTAATTTTATATTTGAAATTAAGACACTAAAACTAAACTTGTTGATCTGGCAAAGTTTTTGATCCTGCCAAAACTAGTAGGATCTCTAGGGATTCATTCGTGAACCAAATGATGTGGGTGACTACTTACCAGAGGCTAAATAAATGGCATGTTTGAAATCTTAGGATTAGTTCAATTTTAACATGAGGCCTAATTCACTCAGCAAAAATCAAGGCCTAGTGCACCTAGAAAAAATGAGGCCTAGGCCTAAGGCCCCTTCTATCCCCAAAATTTAAAAAGGTGTTAAGGGGGGGTAATGGAATTGTTTTCGCAGGGGGGGGGTTTTTAAAAAAAAATACAAAAATTCCCAAAAATGTAGACTGAAAATTGAATTTTTAATAAGAAAAAAATATAGGTGTGTTTTGCATTCTTTCCTTTACCTCCAAAAAGGCCCTCAATATTTAGTCAATTTAAATCCAACCTCGTTGAAACCCTAAACAGTTTCACTAAAACAATTGTTATAAGTTTGCCTAATAATAATTGAGAATCAATTTTCCTGTCAGCTAGAGGTTTTGGTTTTGTAAATCAGTCTCCCGTACAGTAGATTACACTATTTAGTGAAGTTAAAATAACTTTTTAATAAGTTTGATTCTATTATTGTTCTACACTTTAAAATTTATTTTAGTCTTGTCCTATTATAATTTTACATTATAATTTTAAGTGGATTAGCTACTATCAATGGAAAAAAGAGATGCTAATAAATCCTAAATACAGAAACTTAATTAGTATTATTGTATCTCATAAAACAAGACATTAAATGGATTAGCCACTATCAATGGTAAAAGAGATTTTAATGAAACCTAAATACAAAAACTTAATTAGTAATATTGTATCTCAATTCTCAAAAAAACAAGACAATTGGTTTTAAAAAAAATAAACTATGATATATAGTTAAACAAAAAATATTTATACATTAAAGAAAACTCCACTGAAATTTACTTCCTTAGGCCTCAAAAGGCCTAATACAACACTTTTGTAGACTAATTTGGATACAATACAGTTCTCTATTTACATTTTGTATGTAGCTGGTGGTTCATTTTGTTTCTGTTTTCTTTCCATCTAGCAGTTGAGGGTTTGTCAGTGATTTAAAAAACTTTTTGGACATGGATGGTAGTGGTGGGCAATGGGTCTTCATATGCAAGTTGGTTTTTGTTTGTTATGTTTTGTGTACAATAGTTGGATTCTAATACTAACTTTGTTAGCAATCAAAGTCCTACTAAGTTAGGAAAACATGAGTCCATGAGCACTTTTATACATAAAACTCCTGAAGGGCTTTGGTGAGATTCCATACTGTGGGGGTCAAAAACACAAGAGCTGAAGAACACTATGGCTATTCTTGATCTACACAACTAATTTATTAAAATTATGAGTCAGAAACCCACAATGGAAGAATCAAACAGATGATTAAAGACTGAATCACGGCTTTATATGGACAGAATAAGTATTCTTGAGGGGAATACAGAGATAATGGAAGATGAACACTGCTACAAGCTCCTCACTTTCTCTCTCCTAGTTTTTCTCTAAGTTTTTCTGGATCCCCCTTCCTGTTGCTCCCCTTCTCCCTTTATGACCCCTCTCCTCCTCCAGCTGTCCTGCTCTTTAGCCAAAATTTTGGGGTGATACCTGTCCCATCAGCATGCATTTCTGCCATTTTGTGATCATGGGGGCAGACTTTGGGGGTTGTCCTCCTTGTTCAGGCCAGTCAATTAGCAATTAATGCGGCTGACATTAGGTGAGAGGAGTCTTAAATGCGGAGGTGACTGCTGCATTGGGTTTTGCGTTTTTCCTGAAGTGTTCCCATGTTAATCCAATGAAGTGAGGCCTTCTTGGTAAAATGGATGGGCATACCTCAGTACAATCGTACATCGTCGGGAACATGGGTTCCACAGGCTTCCCGGGCATGGTCCCTAGCTTGCATCTTCTGGACAATGGACTCCCTTAAATCCCCCCGGGTTTTCGGGCTAACGCCTTAGCATGGAAGGGACAGCTTAGTTTTTCTTCCTCGGGTTAGCGCCTTCAGGGTAGACTTAGGTCTATTCCCCCACACATACCTATGTCTTTCTCCTTCATCTATTTATTTGATTTTGTTTTCTAAAGATCTCAACAATTAACTAATTATATGTTATTTTTATAAAGCAGAAATCCTTTCAATCAGATTTGAACTACTGTCAGGATTAGGGTGTAATCCATGCACACATAGTGCTTATCACCAAGTTGTATACATATTCAAGTTGCTACTCACATGTATTGATGTTGGAGAACAGTTCAATTTGGATTTCATGGTTTCCCTGATTGATATTGGAAGTTGAAGTCTTAAAGGTTGTGGGTTTGTTGATGAGAAAGCTATTCTAAAAATTATTAAGTGCATTAAAATCAAAACAATGCCCAAAAAATTAAAAAGAATTCTTGCCGGGGGCTACTCATAGTGCCTATAAAAGGTGTAAACTTTATTTATTTTTAATTTTTTTTTAGTCTTGATTAATTATGCGTTTGTTGAGGTTTTCTTGCATAGATTTTATAATTGAATGGGGTTGAATGGGGTATAATTGGGTCTAGTTGTAGTTTAAATTCAAAAGTAAGTTGAAGAAGCAGAAGAAAGGAATTGGAAAACTTGGTCTAGACTCTACAATCCCCGTATATGAACTTATAGTAGAAACCTTCTACCGCTTCAGAACCTCTGAACTCTTCATTATATGAACGCTGCCTTTTTGATGCATGAATCCCAGTATGACTAACTAATTGCGCAGAATTCAGTACACGACTTCAATCACCAACTAGAAGAAGAAGAAGAATGTTGGCTGCAAAGTTCTTCACTTCATCAACAATGAAGATCAGGAAGCACTTGATTACAAAACCCTAAGGCGCAAAGACGAGTAACTTCTTTCAGAGAGAATAAGGCATTGGTCACCTTTTCAAATGTTCTCCTTTATTCTCTTATTTGACGGTCTTTAAAATAAGTCTTATATATGTCTAGGTTATGAGAAAAGAAACCTACACAAATACATAAGCATGGGCGAAAATCAAATCTGAAATTTGAATTCCCGTAACCTCGATAGATACCTCGATAGCTAGCTTCGAGCAGCTGTCGAGATTTAATGAATTAGCATTTTCACTTGTTTCTTAGACAGACTTGCATGACTTCAATACTAGACTTGAAACAAAGTTTTTGAAGTATTAAACACATCCTAGATCTACCCAAATACAAGTAAAGTGCGTTTTGCCAAAGATTAGTCAATTACATAAAATATGTCCTTAACAAGAGCGGACTAGGTTGTGCATCGTAGTTTGTATGTGGACTCCTTTACCCCTATGGGAAAATGAAAAAAGAAATAAAAGAAATAAGAGGATTAGATTAAGCAAGTTCTTAGAAAAAGGGTTGTTCCCATTGTTCTAACCAGTCGGAAGAAAATCTAACCATATATATTTGTGTGTGTGAGAAACATATATATGAGGCCTGCTAATAGAAAAAAGGAGCCAAAACAGAATAACTTTAGACAATTTTAGGATTTTAGTGTATCTTCAAAATAAATGTTGTTTCTTGTTTATTTGATTTCTGTTCTCTTCTCGAAAGAGAGAAGAGATTTCTGTTGGGTTGGGTCGAACCCATGGCTTGAGAATAAAGCCCAAGTGGGCATAGGATCTCGACCAGTGCTTCCCAGGTTGGGTTTTGGCCCTTTTGGGTTGATCTATTTTTCTATATATAGATTCTACGCCCCCTCTTGTTCCAGGTGTAATATTGAAGATGCAATTTCACAAAAGATTTAAAAAGCATCTTCAAGATGTAATTGGCAACTCAACATAAAAATCACATCATGAAGATACAATTTTACTTCTAGTAAAAAAGAAGTTTATTTTTGGTAGAAAGTGGGAATTTATTTATTAATAAAGAGAATTTTTACATCAATTTTGTTCATACGACACCTGTGGTGAGTGCCTAATTGCAAAAGATTTCATAAGGAGAAAAAATACAATTTAACTTGGAGCTCACATTTTGAAAATGAGAATTCACGAGTGTTGTATTCTAGCATTATCCTTCAAGTAGTAGGTAAAATGAGCCCTGAAGGGGGAAATAACGTTATTGATTACAAACAGTTAAGTTCTTTGGAATATTAAAATTAACCACACGTATTTCTTGAAGAATAAAACTTCAAACGAGTTAAATATTGTGTTTGGACTACTAAACTATGAAGTTATAAAACCCATGTATATTTCTTGAAAGGAAGATTAATTTTTTATTAAAGATAAAAACATCTTCATGGTAGCAAATTTCTAAAGAAATCTCTTCATCCATAGCAAATAAATGTTATTTTCCATTGCAAGTAATGATTCATGGTCCAAGCCAAGTATTCATGGGAATCTTTTTTCGGATTGTGGTTTGGAAGACCAAATCGTATATTAAGTAGTTCCAGAAATTGACTATACAGATGAAGCTTGACATGCCACAAATGAATGGTCGATTAGATTTTTTAAAAAGCTAGTGCACAACAATGTTATATTGGCCAAAACACCTAATCACTCAGCTGGTCTTTAGGAAAATAGGTTTCCATCCTCTCTCTAGTTTAATTGGCATTTACTACCTTGTTTGGGACTAAATATATCTGCCCTAGTATTCAAACTTTTGCATCCTTTGGAAAAGTAGGGTTTAAACTTTCTCAACTTAGCCTGAAATTCCAAATTGTGTTTGGTAGCATAATGCAAAAGCGCATCGGAAGAAAATTACATTTTCAAATACAAAGGACTCGCAAGTTAACGTGTGGCAGCTAGGCATGAGCAATTGCAAAAAGTCACAATGCTTTATTAATATTACTATGGAAGCCACAGTCCATTTCCCAAATTGCCCATTGGGTTTCTTAAAAACCCAATTGTACCCTTTGATAAATCAAGATAGATCACACCATTTGCTATCCTCTCCGTTTTACAAAGCTCACGCCAAAACAGATCATGCCATCTACACATTGAGTATTCCCTCTCTTTACCTACTTGCCTTTTGTTTTCAATCTTGACCCTTTAATTTTATTTAAAGGGGCCAAGAAAAACACTAACTCCAACTCTTCATCATCACCCTCTCAAAAAAAAAAAAAAATGCCATCAAGTTGCTCATAGCTTTAACATGTCATAGAAAATCATCCTCCCCTCATTTCTCACTTAACTTCACTAAAATCCCTTCTTGAGCAAGGCAAAAAACTCTAACTGAGGAGATCCATATTCTTCAATGTTAGCGATCAACAAGGGGGTCACACTCTCTCTTCATCACACTTGAGTTTGCCCCTTTAATCTAAAATTATCAGGAAGAACTTCTCTCCTTTACTATTTCTCTACCATTGGATCTACAAAATTTTTTGTCATTGAACTTGTATTGTTTTACTAGTATTTTATCACTAGACTTGTGAGTTTACTAATTTCTGGAACAATTTTATTTTACCGCTCAACGCACATTATTCTATTTAAACTTACTATTTGACATTAATTTTCCTCTTTTCGTTTCATTATAGGACCTATACTTTTATATTATTATTATTTTTACCATTGGATATAAATTAAAATTCCTTTATAGGTTCATCAAAAAAAAAAAATCCTTTATAGGTTGTATTCTTTTTCTTAAATTTTGAAATTTGTTTCTTTTGTAGGCGTAAAAGAACACTGCAGCTATAGGTGTTCTTTGAGCCAGTATTTGGTTCCGAGCTTGACTTCCCAAAACAAACTCGACACTAACACAAACCTGTATTTTAAGCTTGCATGAAGAAGCCTATTCCTTTCCTTGATTCTCATCCGCCATTATGAGAGCATGCACTTCGACTCGGATGATTTTGCCTTATGTGTCAGGAAATTTGTGCGTGGTGTGTAATATTATAGTCCCACAAAATAAAAAAGGACAAAAATACCATATAAAGGAAAATGTTATAGTCCTCCAAATTTTATTTCCCTCCACAAACCATTATTATTCGTTTTGAGTTCTATATTTATTAAAAACTATTCATGATACCAGGTTTACCATCTTTCGTAGGTCACATCATCCATGACTCTCCGCTACGACAAAACCCACTGCATAGTATTTTAGTTTATCATGCATTACTGACTTAGAATAACGTTGTGCAGAAAACCCCACGTAATCTCAGTTAACCTTCCAGCGTAGTGAGAATCAGCATTTTAGCAAGCAGAACAAAGCAAGCAAAAGCATATGACATCTGAGAAAAGCCATAATAAAGTATTGTACACTGCACATGCCCTGATCAACTTGCTCTGCCAACCAGTCTTCTAATAGCTCCATGAACTACATCAATTATACAGTAGTGTATCTTCATAATTTTAAAAAAGTTCTAGACTACCATAGGGCGATCTCTGAAGAAATACTCTGCTGAACGTTGCTAGTCAAACTGCTGCCGGAGCTGCATCTCTGTTTCACTTTTCCAGGAAGCATGAGATGATTGGCCCTTCATCCTCTTACTCTTCTCCTTGTCTTTGATGGTAGAACCCTTCTTCTTGAGCTCGTTGCTAGCGTCTTGAAGAGGGTGATCACCACATACAGGGCATACCATTCCTCGTGCATTTGAGAAAGTCTTGGGTATTCCACATTGCAAGCACATCCTATAAACAGAGACGAGACACCTTAGACAAAGGCTTTGATAGAGTACCAGACAACAGGCATGTACATCATTGGTCCTCAAAGGCTTTGATGTGCAAATTGATTAGTTGGTCCTCAGAGAGCTAAACACTTTGATGAACCCACCCAAGTGCTTGCTTATTAACATCAGTAATTATGTTTTAAGTCAATATCAATACCTAAGTAATTGAAAATATTAATTGACTTATGTACACAACAACTGTTACAGTTACTACAAAGGAAACCTGCTTCACCATTTTACTAAGCTCTCAAAGTATGCTTTAGCACTAGCAGGAAAATAATGTTGTGTTCATCAACTTTTTTCATTTTTAATTTTAATAGGTAAGTTACTCATACATCCGGTGAGTCATGACTTCACCCTCCACCCACTCTTGTGAGACAGGGAAGAGCTCATTGGCAAGTTGTAATTATAAATTAAATACATATAAAAAAAGAGATGAGGACATACCTCAGTAGCTCTGCAGCATCCTCAGCATTAGGATTGGTTACAGTTGCCACTCGCTTGCCTCCTTCTGTTGTGCTTGAAACTGATGATGCTGGAGGTCGATTACCCTCAATATCACTTCTTACACGCTCATGGATACCAACAAGTTGAGGTTTAGCCTCAACTACAGCACCTATACATTAATAATACAACCATCGAAATTTGTTTCTTACAATCTAAGTTATTTACCAGTAAGTTAGAAAAGTAAGTTCTAAGACCAAAAAGAAACTCTTACAATCTTCAATTCATAAAATTAAATGCATAGTCCCTACACTGTAAATCACTGAATGTCTAGCCATGACATTTCCTCCCACACAGAAGTTTTCAGTGCACAAGTAGCTGAAGTAACAGTATCAAGAATATCCACAAGGAAGATACCAACCAAAATATTCTAAATTAGACAATATTAATCATGACATCCATGTCATTTGAGATTATTAGGCATGCAATCAGGTCTGAAGTTTTAATATCCAATCATATAACAAATATTTTTATTTCAAGAATTTTTTTTTTCTCTTGGCATCAAATAGAAATACATTAGTTTTAGGTCAAATAGAAATACATTACAAGATGTTTATTGTACACTATTAAAATCTCATTACTATATTAAAAAGGCAATGCAACAACTGAAGTCCCATACCATTAAAACATAGAAGTGGTGGTATTTGGCCCTAAAAAAGGTGTTAGTATTTGAGTGAGAGACAATGTCTTAGGACAAATTATCAGATTTTAGTTGATAGTGCAGTCAAAGCACCTTCAAATGAAACTCTAATAAACTAATACTAATGCAGAATAAGGGGATATAAACATGCTTATCACATTGTTTGTTAAGTTGTACCATCAAGATCATTGTCTTCTGATTAATAATTACTACGAATCTCCATTGCTAGTCATAATAAAATAACAAGCTGGATTACCAAGATGCTTTATTTAATAACAAGCTGTAAATGCAGAAAACCACAATGCTTGAGCTATAGGACTGTGAAGTAGCTCATGCTCTACTATTTCACAACTACACTTGCACTCCCGAAAGCTATTAATAACCACTACCTTTTTTTTAATAAGATTATCCAAAGTGAAGATAAATTTCATGGCTGCACAGTTGTAAAAAGACCATACACTAAATTGTCTTTTTCAATTCAGAATCCAAAATAAGCAATCCTCAATTCCTTCTGAAAGTGTGCCATTGTACTCAAATGGAAGTGTTGATTAATAAATAATAATAAAAAGTGTTAGTATTGACTATTGAGGCACACTGGCGTTAGTGTGTTCTTTGCCCCTTTCTCTTTTCCATTGGCCTTCCATGCATTGTTCACACTACTGTTCACAATTCCTAGATAAATTTGTTCTCAGCTTCTTTTCATCTCTTTTGCAACCATAAATCAAATCTTTTTCCTTCAGCCTTCACTACCAAAACCCTAGTTGTTCATGAACCCTAAAACTAACCCTTTCCTTCTAAATTTAAAATCTACATCCACATAGTCTCCTAACTCCAAGCCTACCACAAGCATACATACATACATACACAGATTCCACAACCTGTCCAACATTATGGTTATTGTTGAGATCATCAAAACACATTCTTATTCTTACAGAATCCGATAAAAAGATTAGTTCTTTCAAATGCAATTATCATATAAATTCTTGAAACCCTTTTCAGGAAATAACCTGTTTATCCTGACCCCACAATCTCGCCCTCCGTCTCCAACTCCAACTCATTCTTATGCATTATAATTTATTGCTTCAAGACTTTCTTCAAATCCGTCAAATTCGAACCTCTTCAACTTCAAAAAGTTGATTACCAACATGCCCATATATTTGTTCCAGGCTTTTGTACAGCAAAATGCAAAGTTGGGTCTCATTTATTTGGCCTAGTACTCTAAAGCAATTGTTCTATTTGGCAAAAATATTAAACTATGAAGAAAAAAGAAAGAAGAAGAAGAAGTAACCTGCAGGCAAGTGTTGTTTGTTTTCCTTGCGGTGGTTTCTCCTTCTCCCTAACACTGGCTGCTGTTGCTGTCCCACATCTTTAACTTTGCCATATTCTTCTACACTGTTATTCAGAAACGCTGGCGGTCCTGAAATCTAATAATATTCACTGCTTTCATTATTCATTACTGTAAAAAAAGAAAGCAAAAGCAAGATTATCCCAAAGAAAGAGAGAGAGAGAGAGAGAGAGAGAGAGAGAGAGAAATAGGTACTTCGGAGAATAAGTCTAACACAGAGGGAAGCCCTGAAGATCCCGACCCAGATGAAGGTATTGGGAGTTTGATGAACGACTTGTCGTGGATAGCTCCTTCCTTGTCGTTTTGTTCGTCTTCGTCTTCGTCGTCGTCTTCTTCATCTTCATCGGAGTTTTGGAGATAAGGGTGTTGGGGTTGTTGGTCATCTTCCTCTTCTGCGGAAGAATAGCCTTGAAGGAGAGACAAGCTCATTTTCTCAATTCTCAATTCTCAATTCTCTGATTCTTCCCTCTCTAAACCCCCAAAGGATGCACAGATCGTACTATACATACATACTGCAAAATTTAGAAAATATTTTTATTTTAATTTAATAATTGTTATTTAGAATAACATGATTTTCGTGTTTTCATAACACAATTTGAAGTAGGAATGTGAAT
>NW_027069543.1:1190474-1226316 GCF_002906115.3 Quercus suber
TGGAAGGGACAGCTTAGTTTTTCTTCCTCGGGTTAGCGCCTTCAGGGTAGACTTAGGTCTATTCCCCCACACATACCTATGTCTTTCTCCTTCATCTATTTATTTGATTTTGTTTTCTAAAGATCTCAACAATTAACTAATTATATGTTATTTTTATAAAGCAGAAATCCTTTCAATCAGATTTGAACTACTGTTAGGATTAGGGTGTAATCCATGCACACATAGTGCTTATCACCAAGTTGTATACATATTCAAGTTGCTACTCACATGTATTGATGTTGGAGAACAGTTCAATTTGGATTTCATGGTTTCCCTGATTGATATTGGAAGTTGAAGTCTTAAAGGTTGTGGGTTTGTTGATGAGAAAGCTATTCTAAAAATTATTAAGTGCATTAAAATCAAAACAATGCCCAAAAAATTAAAAAGAATTCTTGCCGGGGGCTACTCATAGTGCCTATAAAAGGTGTAAACTTTATTTATTTTTAATTTTTTTTTAGTCTTGATTAATTATGCGTTTGTTGAGGTTTTCTTGCATAGATTTTATAATTGAATGGGGTTGAATGGGGTATAATTGGGTCTAGTTGTAGTTTAAATTCAAAAGTAAGTTGAAGAAGCAGAAGAAAGGAATTGGAAAACTTGGTTATTTGCAAGGTGTAGAAGTTAAATACAAACATAAAAGAGAACTCATTGAAGAGCTACTGTAACTTGCCTTGAGCGTTGAAAGAAGAAATGTTAAATATGCATACTCTCTTGCTAGGGTTGAGAAGATTGAAGGACTGCCAGCCAAAATGAACCCATTACAAATAGCCAGTCTTTTCTCAAGCATGTAGGTTGTAGTTTAGCTGATTGATTGATAGGTGTTGCTCCCAACTACAGGGTGTCACCCTCTCAAAAAAAAAAAAAAATGCCATCAAGTTGCTCATAGCTTTAACATGTCATAGAAAATCATCCTCCCCTCATTTCTCACTTAACTTCACTAAAATCCCTTCTTGAGCAAGGCAAAAAACTCTAACTGAGGAGATCCATATTCTTCAATGTTAGCGATCAACAAGGGGGTCACACTCTCTCTTCATCACACTTGAGTTTGCCCCTTTAATCTAAAATTATCAGGAAGAACTTCTCTCCTTTACTATTTCTCTACCATTGGATCTACAAAATTTTTTGTCATTGAACTTGTATTGTTTTACTAGTATTTTATCACTAGACTTGTGAGTTTACTAATTTCTGGAACAATTTTATTTTACCGCTCAACGCACATTATTCTATTTAAACTTACTATTTGACATTAATTTTCCTCTTTTCGTTTCATTATAGGACCTATACTTTTATATTATTATTATTTTTACCATTGGATATAAATTAAAATTCCTTTATAGGTTCATCAAAAAAAAAAAATCCTTTATAGGTTGTATTCTTTTTCTTAAATTTTGAAATTTGTTTCTTTTGTAGGCGTAAAAGAACACTGCAGCTATAGGTGTTCTTTGAGCCAGTATTTGGTTCCGAGCTTGACTTCCCAAAACAAACTCGACACTAACACAAACCTGTATTTTAAGCTTGCATGAAGAAGCCTATTCCTTTCCTTGATTCTCATCCGCCATTATGAGAGCATGCACTTCGACTCGGATGATTTTGCCTTATGTGTCAGGAAATTTGTGCGTGGTGTGTAATATTATAGTCCCACAAAATAAAAAAGGACAAAAATACCATATAAAGGAAAATGTTATAGTCCTCCAAATTTTATTTCCCTCCACAAACCATTATTATTCGTTTTGAGTTCTATATTTATTAAAAACTATTCATGATACCAGGTTTACCATCTTTCGTAGGTCACATCATCCATGACTCTCCGCTACGACAAAACCCACTGCATAGTATTTTAGTTTATCATGCATTACTGACTTAGAATAACGTTGTGCAGAAAACCCCACGTAATCTCAGTTAACCTTCCAGCGTAGTGAGAATCAGCATTTTAGCAAGCAGAACAAAGCAAGCAAAAGCATATGACATCTGAGAAAAGCCATAATAAAGTATTGTACACTGCACATGCCCTGATCAACTTGCTCTGCCAACCAGTCTTCTAATAGCTCCATGAACTACATCAATTATACAGTAGTGTATCTTCATAATTTTAAAAAAGTTCTAGACTACCATAGGGCGATCTCTGAAGAAATACTCTGCTGAACGTTGCTAGTCAAACTGCTGCCGGAGCTGCATCTCTGTTTCACTTTTCCAGGAAGCATGAGATGATTGGCCCTTCATCCTCTTACTCTTCTCCTTGTCTTTGATGGTAGAACCCTTCTTCTTGAGCTCGTTGCTAGCGTCTTGAAGAGGGTGATCACCACATACAGGGCATACCATTCCTCGTGCATTTGAGAAAGTCTTGGGTATTCCACATTGCAAGCACATCCTATAAACAGAGACGAGACACCTTAGACAAAGGCTTTGATAGAGTACCAGACAACAGGCATGTACATCATTGGTCCTCAAAGGCTTTGATGTGCAAATTGATTAGTTGGTCCTCAGAGAGCTAAACACTTTGATGAACCCACCCAAGTGCTTGCTTATTAACATCAGTAATTATGTTTTAAGTCAATATCAATACCTAAGTAATTGAAAATATTAATTGACTTATGTACACAACAACTGTTACAGTTACTACAAAGGAAACCTGCTTCACCATTTTACTAAGCTCTCAAAGTATGCTTTAGCACTAGCAGGAAAATAATGTTGTGTTCATCAACTTTTTTCATTTTTAATTTTAATAGGTAAGTTACTCATACATCCGGTGAGTCATGACTTCACCCTCCACCCACTCTTGTGAGACAGGGAAGAGCTCATTGGCAAGTTGTAATTATAAATTAAATACATATAAAAAAAGAGATGAGGACATACCTCAGTAGCTCTGCAGCATCCTCAGCATTAGGATTGGTTACAGTTGCCACTCGCTTGCCTCCTTCTGTTGTGCTTGAAACTGATGATGCTGGAGGTCGATTACCCTCAATATCACTTCTTACACGCTCATGGATACCAACAAGTTGAGGTTTAGCCTCAACTACAGCACCTATACATTAATAATACAACCATCGAAATTTGTTTCTTACAATCTAAGTTATTTACCAGTAAGTTAGAAAAGTAAGTTCTAAGACCAAAAAGAAACTCTTACAATCTTCAATTCATAAAATTAAATGCATAGTCCCTACACTGTAAATCACTGAATGTCTAGCCATGACATTTCCTCCCACACAGAAGTTTTCAGTGCACAAGTAGCTGAAGTAACAGTATCAAGAATATCCACAAGGAAGATACCAACCAAAATATTCTAAATTAGACAATATTAATCATGACATCCATGTCATTTGAGATTATTAGGCATGCAATCAGGTCTGAAGTTTTAATATCCAATCATATAACAAATATTTTTATTTCAAGAATTTTTTTTTTCTCTTGGCATCAAATAGAAATACATTAGTTTTAGGTCAAATAGAAATACATTACAAGATGTTTATTGTACACTATTAAAATCTCATTACTATATTAAAAAGGCAATGCAACAACTGAAGTCCCATACCATTAAAACATAGAAGTGGTGGTATTTGGCCCTAAAAAAGGTGTTAGTATTTGAGTGAGAGACAATGTCTTAGGACAAATTATCAGATTTTAGTTGATAGTGCAGTCAAAGCACCTTCAAATGAAACTCTAATAAACTAATACTAATGCAGAATAAGGGGATATAAACATGCTTATCACATTGTTTGTTAAGTTGTACCATCAAGATCATTGTCTTCTGATTAATAATTACTACGAATCTCCATTGCTAGTCATAATAAAATAACAAGCTGGATTACCAAGATGCTTTATTTAATAACAAGCTGTAAATGCAGAAAACCACAATGCTTGAGCTATAGGACTGTGAAGTAGCTCATGCTCTACTATTTCACAACTACACTTGCACTCCCGAAAGCTATTAATAACCACTACCTTTTTTTTAATAAGATTATCCAAAGTGAAGATAAATTTCATGGCTGCACAGTTGTAAAAAGACCATACACTAAATTGTCTTTTTCAATTCAGAATCCAAAATAAGCAATCCTCAATTCCTTCTGAAAGTGTGCCATTGTACTCAAATGGAAGTGTTGATTAATAAATAATAATAAAAAGTGTTAGTATTGACTATTGAGGCACACTGGCGTTAGTGTGTTCTTTGCCCCTTTCTCTTTTCCATTGGCCTTCCATGCATTGTTCACACTACTGTTCACAATTCCTAGATAAATTTGTTCTCAGCTTCTTTTCATCTCTTTTGCAACCATAAATCAAATCTTTTTCCTTCAGCCTTCACTACCAAAACCCTAGTTGTTCATGAACCCTAAAACTAACCCTTTCCTTCTAAATTTAAAATCTACATCCACATAGTCTCCTAACTCCAAGCCTACCACAAGCATACATACATACATACACAGATTCCACAACCTGTCCAACATTATGGTTATTGTTGAGATCATCAAAACACATTCTTATTCTTACAGAATCCGATAAAAAGATTAGTTCTTTCAAATGCAATTATCATATAAATTCTTGAAACCCTTTTCAGGAAATAACCTGTTTATCCTGACCCCACAATCTCGCCCTCCGTCTCCAACTCCAACTCATTCTTATGCATTATAATTTATTGCTTCAAGACTTTCTTCAAATCCGTCAAATTCGAACCTCTTCAACTTCAAAAAGTTGATTACCAACATGCCCATATATTTGTTCCAGGCTTTTGTACAGCAAAATGCAAAGTTGGGTCTCATTTATTTGGCCTAGTACTCTAAAGCAATTGTTCTATTTGGCAAAAATATTAAACTATGAAGAAAAAAGAAAGAAGAAGAAGAAGTAACCTGCAGGCAAGTGTTGTTTGTTTTCCTTGCGGTGGTTTCTCCTTCTCCCTAACACTGGCTGCTGTTGCTGTCCCACATCTTTAACTTTGCCATATTCTTCTACACTGTTATTCAGAAACGCTGGCGGTCCTGAAATCTAATAATATTCACTGCTTTCATTATTCATTACTGTAAAAAAAGAAAGCAAAAGCAAGATTATCCCAAAGAAAGAGAGAGAGAGAGAGAGAGAGAGAGAGAGAGAGAAATAGGTACTTCGGAGAATAAGTCTAACACAGAGGGAAGCCCTGAAGATCCCGACCCAGATGAAGGTATTGGGAGTTTGATGAACGACTTGTCGTGGATAGCTCCTTCCTTGTCGTTTTGTTCGTCTTCGTCTTCGTCGTCGTCTTCTTCATCTTCATCGGAGTTTTGGAGATAAGGGTGTTGGGGTTGTTGGTCATCTTCCTCTTCTGCGGAAGAATAGCCTTGAAGGAGAGACAAGCTCATTTTCTCAATTCTCAATTCTCAATTCTCTGATTCTTCCCTCTCTAAACCCCCAAAGGATGCACAGATCGTACTATACATACATACTGCAAAATTTAGAAAATATTTTTATTTTAATTTAATAATTGTTATTTAGAATAACATGATTTTCGTGTTTTCATAACACAATTTGAAGTAGGAATGTGAATCTTAAAAAAAAAAAAAATTGAAATTTTTTTTTGAGCCTTGATTATCGGGTTTGTAGGTTTTTCAACCTATGTAATCCGATTTGATTTGTCATATATATATATATATGTGTGTATAAATTTATTTTATTACTTTTTATTTTACTGTAATATTTTAGTTTGATTCGTGTTGGTATTTTTGAAAATTGATTTTGATGACTTTGAAAATTTGGAATATAATTTAAACATATTATGTAATTTGCGATAATTTATCCCCAATATATATATATATATATTTAACCACAACTCACCGAATCAACCTAACTAATTCGACCAATGTGGTTTTGTTATTCTATAAAAAAAAGAAAAAAAAAAAAAGTGGTTTCGTTAGGTTGGTTTCTACTCATGTAATGGTTAGGCTGGGTAGGACTATCAGATTGAAACATATCATAAAATAACTATTTTACCATTAGATGAGGTTAAATGTAAGTTGTAAAATGGATTATCTACATTGATGAAGCCATTAATCAAAATCTATGGACGACCGTTACTCAACGACTAGGAAATCCATAATAGCTCCATTAGTAACAATTAGAACCTTAATCACCTTAATTAAGGAAGGAAACTTAGGAACATCTTTAGCAAATTCATCAAATTTTTGTACTGTTTAGAAAATGAACAGTAATTTTTACCTTTATCTACCGACTTTTCCAAATACACTTTTTAACAAATTCTCTATCCCATTCTCTATTTCATTTAAATATTATTTCTTCATTCATTATTTATTTGTTTTTTAACAACTACACATCTTTCAATATTTTTTTATTCAACACTTAATTATTATAATAGAAAAAAAAAAACATTTGAAAAATGAACAATAGCTCAGTAGCTCATCAAACTTGATGAGCGTAGTTCATGAGCCAAAAAAATTCAAGTATAGAGAATTCATTAGAGTAGCTTTTTTTTTATCTCATTTTCTATTATAGGTAATTTTTTTTTTTTACATAAACCATTGGCAATGCTATAAATGACCCTTAAACGGTCACATAAAGCAAGTATAGAGGTCTACTCATAGCACCCAAAGGAGCTACGAATCACTAAGATAGTTTGTAAGCTTTCCGCTTAGCTATTTAAGGTTTCCTGACTAAGACATCAAAGACCCTTAGGTCGGTGCCACACCGGTGTCCTCCAATCAACCATTTTTCTTTCTTGAAGGTCTGGATGACCTTCCATCGATATCTTGGGACAAGCTACCCCCAACCGGTGGCAATTTTCTACATCAACAATTTGGCGCCGGTTGTGGGTTAAAGACAGATAAGTCACTTAACTCTTTCTACAACATAAAGGTATCTAGTTCTAAGCTGAAGTCATGGAACACGAAGAAAACAATCCTGCTCAATCCCTTGTAGAGAGGCAAGTGCAAGCCTTAACTACTAGCGTTCAAGAACTGACCCGCCAAAATCAAATTGCTCATGGAACAGCCTATCAAAAGGTGAACGGGCAAAGAAAATCGTAATGATGAACACCATGACGAAGAAATGGCCGAGAGTCGAACCGTTAGTCAAAGAGAAACACCTACAATTCATTGTTCCAAAAATGAGACTAGATATACAACTATCAAAGCATTCAGTTCAACATCTAAATTGGGAACCTTGCCGGAGAACCAAAAGTTTAGCCATAACCCTAGATAGATGCCCAATATACTTTGATTGAATTCATTTCTACAATATTTCAAACAAGACAATAGAATTTATCTATTCTTTTTGTTGCAAACATTTCAGTTCAGTTTATAAATCAATTCAACTGAATTCTAATAGTACTCAATTAAAGTATATCCTAGGATAGGATACGGCCCGATAAGGCCGATACGACAACTATATTTATGTAGTTTAATTGGATACTACAATAAGTTAAACCATTACAAACTAGAGGAAAAAAAAAAAAAAACAACCCTATTGAGGTGACACTCAAAAGAATTGATGCTTCGTTGCAATTAACAAAAAAACGTACTTCTTTTGCATATACATGCAATGCTATTCGCCATCCAACCATAGCAAAAAATTTCATCATTTTGGCTCTAATAATTCATGCAAGATATGATTGCTCGGTCTTTATTGTTCTTAGATCAATTTGAACAGCTTAGAATAATAAGAAAGCCATCAAAATATGTAATAGTAGTGCCATCAACCCTATTGAGGTGACAATCGAAAGAATTGGTTAAAAAAAAAACAAAAACAAAACCAAAACTAAAACCCCCAAAGAAGACACTAATATTGAATTCCAAATCAATTGGCACATATAGGGAGCCTGGGACTCCAGATCAACAACCCATGTCAATGAAACGTAATTCAGTTTGAAAATTTTCAATCTGTTGACAGCATTTGTAAGGAGTGAAGTAATTGACTCCAAAGAATTCAAAGAAGAATATTGTGACAAGAAAAGGGGATGATGTAGAAGGTAAGCACAATCAACCTAAAGTAATTTAAGAATTTGTTAACTTATAAATAAAAATCAATCTTTAAGTGGAGAAAGGGAGGGAGGGGGGGGGAAGACCAGGTTTACAACATAAACAGTAATAAACAAGACAGTAATCTTTTTCTGCATCTTGTTAGGTCGTTGCCTGTCTAACATGTTTTCTAGGCATGCCCACTCTTTAAAATAACAATAGGAGGATATGAATGTTATCATTTCCAGATGAGCAGAAATACCAAAAATGGAAAGGTGTAATGAATTTGATGGGGGCAAAAAAATAAATATCATTGCCGATGAAGAAAATAAGTACAGAGAGAATTCAGACTATTTACTTTCAACAGGAATCGGAATTCCTCCCTGATTGATAGAGATATGGGAAAGCTTCAACCTGATGGCTTCAAAATCTGCATTTTGCCTCTCTTCATTTGTCAACCACAAAGGCAAGCAACGATCAATTAAATCCTTGCCACAACTCAGCGGGGAGCCACCTTTAAGAATACGGGTCCTCCCAAACCTTGTAATCCTTGCTAGATTTGAATCAGAAGGCTCCTCAGCATAACTCTCAAAAATGTCCCTGATGGCATCACACCAGATTGGTCGAGCTAACTTAAGGAATTCATGAACAGCCACTACTGGAAGATTCACACTTCCCAGTTCAGACTCACTATTCCCACCTCTTCCATGATAATCTGATCCTCCAAGCTTCAAAAGACCATGAACATCTGCTAGGTCACTGTACACTATTGACCAAACAAAATAACCATGATGTAAGTACCAGATGAAGAACACAAGGAAAATATGAGGCTCCATAAGTTTTTACACAGATAATTTCCTTTCAGAATGTGAGCATTTCAAGTGTTCCAATATAGCATAAAATAAAAAATCTATTCAACGAGGCTTCACAGTCAAGAAAGAATAGAAGGAGATTGTCATGTATATATTGTCATGTATATCAACTGGTACATAATCCACCCAGTTCTCTACATCATTAACAAGGATGATGAAAGCAGTTTCATCCCAGAATTTTCAGAAATTTGTTGCACCATAACAAAGAAAGCTTGATGTCTTACAAGAGAGGAAACAAAATTGTGAATAGAAACTTTTTCGATCTCACATTAGAGCCATATGGCCACTATTTAACAGTAATATTAGTATTAGGCCAAACTTATCAACCCAAAAATTTATTACTTTGTATTTGACACCACAAGTCAGTGTTTTTTTTTTTTTGGTCATCCACCACTACATGGAAACAAAACTAAATCTCACCAATTGAATCGATGGTATGAAACAATCTCCTCACATACGAGTTGAAATATTAGAAAAGAAAATGTTAAGCTCAACCTAACTTCATCAGTTGATTTATATCTTGAAATTGTTTCATGGAGAAGTTGGCGTGTTCCTAGTATGCAATATCTTTGACATTAATTCCTTGCTTGAAGATGGGATGTAAATGATTTACATTCTCAGATTCTCTCACAATTGATTTGACAGTCACCCACTAAAAAAATATATAACTCCACAAAAATAATAAAAAAGAAAATGACCTAACAAAGTGAATCACATACCAGCTAATTTTCCATCACTTCTATATACCTCCATCCCATGAAGGCCAGCCTCTTTCAGCCTCCTGATAACTGCAACAGGATTTTTCAATGCCCACGGATGAGCTAGCACAGCCACACCCCCTGTATTACATATCAATTGTATTGCTTCCTCTGCAGGAGGCTCACTTCCCCTGCACCCATATTAATCCTAAATTAGAAATACACAACAAGAGTAACAAGGAAAGATATAACAATAAGCTAAGAAAATTACGTAGAGTAAGCAGGTCCACCATCAAAAAGATATCGTGCAAAAGCTTGTTTCAGATTTTCCACATAACCTGCTTCAAGCATAGCACGGGCCACATGCACTCTCCCAGGAGCAACTCCATTGCCAGCTATCCGGGCAACATGCTCCCACTTAACAGGTAGATTAAGTTTATTAAGTTTTGACACCATGTTCTTTGCACGGAGAAAACGACCATCCCTGATATCAGCCAAGAACTTTTCAAGCTGCTCAATCCTTTTTGGTCCGCAGCTGCTATAGTATGCAAGGATGTGCACCGGTTCATCTAATTCAGATTGCTCACTGCTAATCAATGTCAAAAACATCAGAGGCATATCCTCACAACTAAGATTCTTCAGGAAATTCTTATGATTTCCAATTACGAATATTGTATTAAAGAAAACCTAAGTACAATGTTTTCTCCAGAAACTATATACATATATACATACATTCATGTGTGTGAGTGTGTGTAAGCTCCCTAAAGCCAGAACATCAAAGATTTACCTTGGAGAGAATATTGTACTGATTTCAACACCTGGAATTATCTTGATACCAAATCTTCGAGCAGCTTCTAGAGCTTCGGAGATGCCTGACATTGTGTCATGATCTGTCAGAGCAAGAACTTTCACCTGTTATGGGCACATTTTTTCTTAAATAAGTGTTATGCGTACATTTAATAATTAAACTGCAATACATCTTATGATGTATTCAAGAATCAAAATATAAGAATAGCTTAACAAATATAAACTATAGATCAAGAACAACATATAACATTTTCAAAGTAATTTTGAACTTCAATTATGGAAGTCCCATAACATTTATAGATAGCATGCAGGAAACTCAAATATTTCTTTCCACAAAAATGTTCATTGTCAGTCATAGCCCAAGTTGATTCTTGGCCTTTTAATTAGGCCATAATTCCATTTAAATTGGATCAGAATTATGGGTCCTTTCTCAACAACTTGGGATTGGCCACATCTCCTTTTCCGCTCTCAAAGTTTATCTAAAACCATACTCTATTACAAATGTATTTAACAGATCCTTCTCACTACATCTACCCATGTTAATTCAGGCCACACTCTACCTCTTTTCACCCCTTCAACTTAAATAACTCTTGCTCACTTTGCATTAATTTTACTCCATTGTACATGTGCAAAGCACAAACCATCTTAATCAACTCTCATTCATTTTATTTCTCAATGGATGTGTTAAGCATGAAAACCTAAACTAGTTACATTCATAAATCTAATTGAGCCTTTTCAAAGTTTAGTTTACACAAACGCTCACTTTCACTTACAACAACAAGAGAGAGAGAACTACCAGGACAACACTCTTCTAGAAATTGAGCAATTCACTATATTAAAAATAAATAGATAAACAATCTATTTCTTGGACAAAGCCCCCTTATAGTGGAGCTAGGTAAAGTTTGCCCCACTTCCACGTCACTAACCAGTTGCACTTCTCAGAAACTTAAAGAAATTACTTACGCAATTATGCTCTTAACAAATAATGAAGTTCCCTTTTCCCATATATTCCCACTGTATTTCTATTTATCTCCTCTCCCGAATCTCCAAACCCTCATCTATCCCAGTACACTTTAACCATTAGAATGGATGACTGGACCATCCATAAACACCTTGAGGAAGATGAAAAATTACATTCACTAATACTGACTGGCTCCAATACCCCAACAAAAAGAGTAACAGAAGAAACATTCATCAAAGTGGTGTCAAAATATCTTGCAGAGAGGGGTTCCGAACTCGAGCAACAAGCATACAGCAATAGGCAATCCAGTCAAATGTTATTTTGATGCCTTGTCCGAACTCAAACAAGCATACAGAAACAGATAATTCCAAGCTTGCTTCTTCCCATAGTTTTCTTGATCATCAACACAACCTGTCTCTACTGTTATTTTGATACAAAAAACAAAGCTATGTCTACCAAGAATTATGAGTTTTCCCCAACATTAAACCCACAGCCTTGATATCTCCTAACATCAAATTTCTCTACCCAAATAAACTAAATAAATGACAACATACAACTACCAAAGCAACTGAAACATAGGCACCAGCAATTTCAAGAAGAAGCAACAATGGAATAGTATCTCCAAAGTCCAAATGTGCTCAACTAATGAATATCATGCCACCAAAAATAAGTGTAATATCAAACAAAAGACATGACTTCAACACTATGGATTGTCTCATTTAATGGGATGGAAAGGATGGGAAGGAAGAAAAGGGAAAGGAAATGGAGGGAAAGATTCCTTCCCTTTGATGTGTTTACTTGTCTAGGACAAATGAAAAGAAAGAAATGAAATTGTGGACTCATAATGAATTGATCAGTTTTGACCCGTTCCTCCACCTTCTTTCCAACTTAATAATCCAAGGATGTCCTCTTCCTCCCCTCATAAAGATAATGAATTCATTATAAAACGCTAAGGGCGCAATCCTAGTACGCTGGAAGTAAACAAGGAGAAGCCCAAAAAAAAAAAAAAATCAATGAAAGCTCATTGGTATCCAGGAACTCTAGAAAATTTGCAATAGAAGACATATGAGAGGTCAAGTACATTCATATACTGTCTTCAAAAATAAAATCTTCAACTTCGCCATGTTTATTCTTTACCATCAGAGCAATGGGAATTGTTTTCTCTTCAAAGGCACCATATTAAGCAAAAAAGCTTCCAATGTGATAACCCCTCCATCACAGAACAAAACATTACTCATGAAACACCAGACAAGCTGAAAACCCAAGATCACAATTCCTGAGCCAGTGCACAATGTAAGAAAAGATGAGCCACATTCTCACATTGCTTTAATACATAAAACACCCTTCCATAATAATTATCCATCACTTCCTTAGATTATCTGTTGACGGTCAAACTGTCCAAATGCTTTGCTAAGGAAAATACTTACCTCCTCCTTCCCACAATGCCTTTTAGTAGCTATTCACTTGGAAACCTTGCATTTCCTAAGGGATCCATTCCATTTTATTTACCTCCCCAAGTTGAAACACTGTTGTGTGTATGTCTTCCAATAACTGTGCCATAGATTCTACCTACCAGTCATGCACCATGAAAATAATTATAGGATTTCAATAAAATCAGCCATTTTTGGGCTTTCTATATTCCGCCACTATAGCATCTTTGTCCCTTGCAATTAGAAAAGATTAGAATCTCTCTCCTTTACAGTAGTCTCACCATTCCAGAAACCATGCCAAAAGCAAGTTTTAGTGCCATCACCACCATCACATCTAGTAAAACGCAAAAAGCTGTCCCATCCGTCCCATCCTCTATGCAAATGCTTCCACAATCCCATATGGCCCTCTAACCTACCTTGAACACCAGCTCCCCCAAGTAGTGCCCTAAGAAGCATGGAAACAGACACAGGGACGACACGGTAACACAAGCAATTTATAAAAAAATTATAACTTAAAATAAAACGGCCGATATGATACTGGAAAAATACGGGTACAACACCCTAAATGAAGCGACCGTACTTTCTAGGTAATGCCATACTTTAAATCTCTGCCCACAAAATGCTTTTTCTTCTAACACATGGCCACAACCACTTTCCCAATAAATTTTGATTCAAAAGCATTAGCTTCTTAGTCCCAAAACCTCCATTGCTAATCGGCGTGCAACATAAATTCAAATAACTATATATATATATATAGTTATACATATTACCAGTCTTCTGTAATTGAATATACACAGTGCGGACGAGTTTTTAAAAAACCATAATCTATATTTACTTAACCTAATACAAAATGCAGCCTAGAAGAGAATATTCACAAAAGCTAATTCATTATTTATAAGCTAAGATTATATAACTCAAAAGAGAGCTAAGTAGCTAACTATCACCAACAAGCAAAACCCACATCAGCATATCATTCAGAAACAATAAAACGAAAGAAAACAGTGCATATCATACACTCAGGATAAATAAAAAAAAAAAAAAAAAAAAAAGCAAGCAAAACCCATTTGAGATATTGGGGAAGTGTTTGAAAGAAACTAACCCCATTCACATGTGCTTTCTCAACAAGCTTTGTAGGGGACAAAAACCCATCACTGCATTTGGAATGGGAATGCAAGTCGAACACCATTTTCTCCCCACCTTTACCAAGACTCTTCTGCACTCCAAAGTCATCCACAAGAAAGGGAGCAGCAGCAGCAGAAAGAGACAACGAAGAAGAAGAAGAAGAAGACGAAGAAGGGTGATCCAGGAACACCCATTCACTCACAGACTTGAACGCCAGTGTTTGCTCTGGCGTCATCTTCTTCTTGCTCCCGCCTCGCTTTTTCTTCTTCTTCTTCTTATTCTTACTGTCTTTTGTTTTCTTTGAATTATGGTTGCTGCAATTGGAATTGCTGCTAAGGACGTGACCATCTCCCGCCATTGCTTTGCTTTTGGTCCAAAGAGAAAAGGATTGGAGACGAGACAAAAGCCCAGATTTTGGGGCTGCTTTAAGGCTGAGAGAGGAGGCTTCTTGAGTCTTTGAGTATAGAGACCGAGTCTGAGTCTACTTTTCCTATGGCTATAGGTATAGGCTAGGATAGATACATAGGTAGACGGATAAGCCCTTTTATTGAAAGGGCATCTTTGCTCTGACTCTGAGTCGGCCAAAGCGTTCTCATCTACGCAACATCTGTTTGAGTTCAAGAAACGACAGCTGGGGTGAGAGTTCAATTGCTTTTTCTCTACAGCCTTTTCCATATTGCAAATTGCAAGCAGAAAGTATACTCTGTTTGCTTCCTCCCACTTGGTGGGACCCATTAATTATGGGTTCCATCAACTGTGAGGGAAAGAAATATGCTCCTAAAATATGATGTATTTTCTCAATTATAAATGGATAAAACCTATCATTTTTTATCTACCATTTTTTTTTTTTTTTTTTAGGAAATCGACCATTCATAACTTGCATCAGAAATTATATCACTAAACTTTTTGGAGGGGAAACCACAATTATGCTAAGAATGCAACTTATCCACATGAATTTATCGCTTTTAATCAACTACTAATTACTAATACTAAAAGGGTCATGTTAACATGTGCCTTAAGGCCATTGTAATAAACTACATTAGGAAATTTTTAACATTATTTTTCACGAGAAATATAAAAAGCTGTCAAAAAAATTAATTACTTTATCATTTTTTCATAATTTTTTCTTTTAAAATAAATAAAAAAGGCTCCTAAACTAATACCCTTAAGGCATCAACTAACATTTTTCATCCTAAAACTAATATTAAATTACTAATATAATGGAAAATATTAATACAATAGAAAAATAATTGCCTTTTCTATATACTTTCTCCAGTTTTGTTGCTATCACAACTCAGTTAAAAAACATTGTCAATAATAAGCCTAGATAAGAATTAGTAAAAATTTGTTAATTCAATAATTATGAAAATTGTTGTGTTTGCCATATAACTTGAATTCAATTCTTCTAGACACATACATTGCCATAGCTTATACATTTCAATTTGTGATTGATTACATCACATGTACATGAGACCTTTACATATTTGATGAAAAGTATTCCAATTATCATTTGACATATTTTGTTTGATTTGATGTATCATTAGTTTTTGGATTATATTAGTGTATATATATATATATATATATATAAAGAATATATTGAATTTTGACCTCTATTATGTGGGTGTTTAATTTGATTATATTATTATTGATTTGTTTGGAGAAGAATCAAAGAGAAAAGAGTGCTAGGTTAACAAAACCCCAAAAGGATGGCCTAAGCCAAGGTTAGGGCACAAGTTCAAAAAAAATCATTAGACTAAAATAGTGAAAAAGCGATCTAACCAAAAGTTAGGACACACTCACACAGACAAAAAGAAGAGAAGACCCTCTAAAAGCTGAAAGTCCAAAAGCGTTCAAGGCAAACAAATTGATCAAGTGATGACATGCTTAGCGAGGATACTAACATGAAGAGAAGAAGACAAGAAATGAAGAAATGTCTATAATATTTGGCTTTCAAGTTATACACACTTGGGAGAAAACATCAAAGAAAAATTTAGAGCATAAATATATTCTTCCATTCATAACCCAGACCCCACCTACATTACAATTTATAAATATACATTATAACCTAACCTAAAAGACTTAAGCTTTATGAGTTTGAGCCCTATTATGTTAGATTAACCACTCACTTTTGACATTCTTATTTAGGATTCGTTTGGATTGAATTTATTGTTGCTAAAACTGAAAACTAAAAATACTGTAACAAAATAAATTTTAAATGTGTAAATAGTACCGTGGGACATATTTTTAATATTTTTTAGTGCATGAACAGTGCTGTGAACAGTGATGAATAGTGCGTGAATAGTAATTTTTGTCCCTTGCACAGTGAACCCATGTGATGTTACTGTTCACGCGTAGGGAAAAAAATAATAATAATAATTTGAAAACGTGAAACGCAGACGCAGAATTCAGTTGAATCCAAACACATACTTAATGTTGGACTTCACTCACATATGTATTCCCAATAATCTTCCCCTCAAGTGTGAGTCTATTTCTCTTTGAGCTACGAACTGGCCCTACTAGTTGCCTTATGGACATTTTTTCATCACCAGCGCGTCATTCATGGGCCTTTTGTATGCAATCCATAGGAACCATGTGTCAACCTTGCACACTTACTTAGGCAGTCACCTAAGGTCCAAGCCACAAAAAAGAAAAAAAAAAGAAAAAAAAAAAGATCTGTTCCAAATTTTTTTTGGAAAAGATTTGTTCCAAAAATTTTAAACAATAAAAATTAGTATTTAAAAAAAGAAAAGAAAAAAAAGAAAAAGCAATGACAGGGACACAACAAATGCTTATCCCAATCTATCTAGCTTTTAACTCTTTTTACACGTTAAAAAAAAAAAAAAAAAAAAAGGTTCTTTTATTAATTAGTTAGTTTTGGCTTCCCCAACATGTATGTACAAAAGAAAAATAATTTATTTATTTAGTCAACTAGTTTTCTAAGTTTCTATCTTTTACAAATTATGTTACTTGTGTACTAATCTTTTTCGCAAAATCAGATATATTTCTAGCCAGATGAGATTACAATAAAATGTAAAAGATCTCTTTCATTTATGACATAAACTTAATTGAGTAATGCTACAGTCACAAATTATTTTATAACATTTTTACAAAATGTTGATGTGGCCAACATCTTATTGGTTTTCATTTAGGCACACCATTAATATCACATTTTTATTTACCATTAATCATTTATCACATCAACAGTTTGTAAAATATTTTATAAAATAGTTTGTATCTTTAGCATTATTCAACTTAATTATTAATTTTATATATCAAAAGATGTAGAAAAATAAAATTTTAAGTAATAATAATTGTGGGGGTAAGAGCCCAAATTTGTTTATTGGGCTTTGGGCCTTGTCTGAGGACATGGACATATTCGAAGAGGAGTAAATGNTCCTTGGGGACGATCAATGTCATCTTCGTTGCTCCAGGTAGAACCGGCTCCTGTTCCTCTAGAGTCATGTCTGTTGCTCGGCTACCTGCCAAGGACTCCAATTCAGAGCCCAAGAGGGCTAGAATGGAAATTCAGCCAGTCTTGGGTTTCTCAAATCAAGATAAGGTTGGAACCATGCAACCCCATGATAATGCTCTAGTGGTTACGCTGAGGATTGGGGATTATGATGTGAAGAGGGTAATGGTGGATCAAGGGAGCGGTGTCGAGATCATGTACTCGGACTTGTACAAGGGGCTAAACTTAAGACTCGATGATTTAACATCCTACACTTCCCCATTGATAAGCTTCGATGGAAAAATTGTTATTCCAACGGGTCAAATTAGATTACCCATACGAACTGGCTTAAAAACAGTGGAGGTAGACTTTATAGTGGTGGATGCTTATTCCCCCTACACGGCCATAATGGGCAGGCCCTGGCTTCATGCGCTAAGGGCTGTCTCTTCTACCTTGCATCAAAAGGTGAAATTCCCATCAGGGAACCAGATTGAAGAAATCATTGAAAGCCAGTCTATGGCTAGACAGTGCCTGGTGGCTACCATTCAACATCAGCCCGAAGTTAAGTCCTTAACCCATGCTGAGGAAAACTTATAGCAGTTAAGGGTTCCGACGCTGCCTGCTAAATGGTTAGTTGAGGAGGCGAGATATGAAGATTTAGTGAAAATGGTTATTGACGATGACCTTGAGAAGTTCTTTCAAATTGGGTCTCAATTGCCTGTTGAAGAAAAGGAAGAGCTGTTGGAGTTTCTGAAAAGAAACGTGGATGTGTTCACTTGAAATGCTTATGAGGCCCCAAGGGTGGGTCCAAACTTCATCTGTCACCACCTGAACGTCAACCCATCTGTTACCCCCAAGAAATAATCACCTCGACGCCTATCCAAGGAGCACGTAGATGCAATATGAGATGAAGTAACGAAGCTTAAGCGTGCAGGGGCTATCAAGGAAATTTTCTATCCTGAATGGCTGGCCAATACTGTAGTAGTAAAAAAAGAAGAATGAAAAGTGGCGAGTGTATGTAGACTTCATTGACTTGAATAAAGCATGTCCAAAATATCCTTTCCTTATGCCTCGGATAGATCAGCTGGTAGATGCAACCATGGGTCACCCTCAGATGAGCTTCTTAAATGCCTTCCAGGCTATCATCAAATACTATTTGCTATGGACAATTAAGAAAAAGAAGCTTTCGTTACCCCTACCTGGGAATTATCACTACAAAGTAATGTCTTTTAGTCTGAAGAATGCAGGATCTACGTACCAAAGGATGATGACCAGAATGTTTGAATCACAATTGGGAAAGAGTATGGAAGTTTATATAGATGACATGGTAGTGAAGAGCAAGGTTGAGTCCGAGCACGTAAGAGATCTCAAAAATGTTTTTGAAATCTTGAGAAAACCTAAGTTACACCTTAATGCTTCCAAATGCTCATTTGGTGTTGGATCAAGAAGTTTCTGAGCTACATGGTGACTTATTGAGGAATTAAAGTCAATCTTGATCAAATTAAGGCAATTAACAGCTTGCAACCACCTCGGAATCCCAAGGAGGTCCAAAAACTTACTAGAATAATTGCTGCTTTAAATCGGTTTATTTCCCGATCGGCTGATAGATGCCGGCCTTTTTTCCTTTTAATTAATGAGTGGAAGGAATTTAAGTGGACCAATGAGTGCGCTTTAGCTTTTCAGCAACTTAAGGAATATTTATCTCGGCAGTCTATTATGTCCAACCCAGAGGTAGATGAGGTTCTGTTCGCTTACATTATTGTGGCTCCTCATGTAGTAAGCCTCGTGCTAATTAGAGTTGATAATGGCATACAACGACCAGTTTATTATGTAAGCAAATCCCTACAAGAGGCCGAGGTTCATTATCTACCACTGGAAAGGTTATCTTAGCAGTGGTGCATGCTACAAGAAAGCTTCTCCATTATTTCTAGGCGCACACGGTTATTGTCCTTACCCAACTTCCGCTCAGGTCCATACTACAGAGCGCTAATTACACAGGAAGGATTGCTAAGTGGGGCACCATCTTAGGGGCTTTTGACGACAAGTATATGCCTCACACTTCTATCAAAGGCCAGGTTCTTACAGATCTAGTAGTTGAATTCACTGAACTTTTATTAGAAGAAATAGCAGAAACACAGCACATAGATGAAAAATCAGTTGGCACCATCTCTTTACAAGCACCTTTGTGTTGGAAAGTGTATGTTGACGGAGTAGCAAACCAAAAGGGATCTGGAATGGGCTAGTTCTGATCTCACCCGAGAAGCTCACCATTGAAAAATCATTAAGATTGGACTTCTCAGCCACTAATAATGAGGCTGAGTACGAAGCCTTGTTGGAAGGAATGTCCATGGTTCACAAAATGGGAGGAAAGTAGTAATGATATTCTCTGACTCAAGATTGGTCATTAGCCAGGTGAATAGCGAACTAGAGGTGAGAGATGAGAGAATGCAGGGGTATCTAAGTCAAGCTAGGCATCTATAGTCAAGATTTGAATAATTCAGCTTACTGCACATCCCTAGAAGGATGAACACACATGCTAATTCCTTAGCCACTCTTGCAACCTCCTCGGCTTAAAATTACCTCGGGTTATCCTCATAGAAGACTTGTGCAGACCCAGAAAAGAAAAGGAGGAGGTAGTCCAGGTTCATCAAGTCAGAGTAAGCCCTAGCTGGATGGATCTCATAGTACTATTCTTAAAAAAGGATATCCTACCAGAAGATAAGTCCGAAGCTGATAAGATACGCAGAAAAGTGCCTCGTTTTTGGTTATCCGAGGACTAAAAGTTGTACAAACGATCTTTCTTAGGGCCTTATCTACTCTGCATCTCCGTCTTGAGGCATCAAGCTTCTTCTTGAAGAGTTACATGAAGGGATTTGTGGAAGCCATACAGGAGGCAGATCTTTATCCCATAAAGTCATCACTCATGGCTATTGGTGGCCAAATATGCAAAAAGAAGCACATGAATACATGAAGAAGTGCGATCAGTGCTAGAGATTTGCGCCAAACATACACCAACCGGGAGGAATTCTTAATCTCCTGTCCAGCCCTTGGTCGTTTGCTCAATGGGGCTTAAACATTGTTGGCCTTTTCCCTAAAGCAGCAAGGAAAAAGATATTTGCTAGTCAGCATAAACTATTTCACCAAATGGGTTGAAGCCAAGCCTTTGGCGAATATCAGAGACATAGATGCCAAGAAGTTTATGTGAAAAAACATTGTCACGCTGTTCGGGGTCCCTCATACCCTTATCTCAGATAACAGCCTTCAGTTTGACAGCAAATCTTTTAGAAGATATTGTTGTGAACTAGGAATTACGAACCGACATTCCACCCCAGCTTATCCTAAGGGAAATGGACAAGTCGAGACAGTAAAAACCATAGTGAGCGGACTCAAGAAAAGACTAGATGATGCAAAGGGAAAATAAGTAGAAGAGCTATCACACGTTCTCTGGACATACAAAACTACACATCGAAGGTCCATAGGAGAAACTCCCTTTTCAATGACATATGGAGTAGAGGCTGTCATTTCTTTGGAAAATAGCTTCCCAATGCTAAGGACAAGCTTTTTCAATTCGAGTAATAACAACGAGTTCCTAGAAAAAAGCCTAGACTTGATCGAGGAAAGAAGAGAAATTGCAATGGTTCAGTTAGCATACTACCAACAAAAACTCAAACAAGGCTACGATGCCCATGTAAAGCCGAGGCCATTAGCACCTGGTGACTTAGTACTGAGGAAGGTTCTAGGCACTGCGAAAAATCCAGCATGGGAAAAGTTAGGACCCAATTGGGAAGGACCATATCACATCACTTCGGCGGCTGGTATGGGAGCATACTTTTTGGAAGATTTAGCGAGCATGTAATACCACGTCCTTGGAATGTAAACAACCTGAAAATGTGTAATTATTAATGAAAATTTCTTTGTCAATATGTTCTTTTGTTAGTTGAAGACATAATATTG
This sequence comes from Quercus suber, assembly GCF_002906115.3. NCBI lineage: Eukaryota > Viridiplantae > Streptophyta > Magnoliopsida > Fagales > Fagaceae > Quercus > Quercus suber. The sequence goes on from NW_027069543.1 coordinate 1,211,737, forward strand.
TCACCGGCATTCTTTATAATAGTTTAAACAGATCCTAAGTCATGTTAGGTCTCTCGGACCACATACTTGCGTGAAATTAACACTCAATGGCATCTTTATAAGTGTTTAAACAGAACCTTAGTCATGCCTGAAGTCCTCGGACCACATGCTTTGGGAAAATTAATACACTGGTATCTTTATATAGTTTTAAACAGAACTTTAGTCATGCCTGAAGTTCTCGGACCAGATGCATTGGGGAAATTAATACACTGGCATTCTCTCTAACCTCGGCATGAGATTGGGCCTCCACCTTAGTTTCATTGTTGGTATCCTTGACCCATTCCTCAGCCACATAAACCTGTTGAGTAATTTGCATAATAGGAATAGGAAAATTTCATATAAGACAAAGAAAAAAATGAGTAAAAGTGACTAAATGTTTACTTAGAGGGGTGGATCAAATCACTTACCATAGCCGGATCCCTCTTAAAGGATAGGAAAAAGATTGAGCTGCTTGAAGCGCTTGTAAGCATCCATATCTCTTGGCAGAAGAAGTCGCTACTCCAAGGCCTCAGCAATGTGACCCGCTTGTCCTCCTTGAAAGTTTTGGACTGAGGCGTCCCAAGCGATGGGGGCACCGTCTATCTTTAGCTTTGGGGACCATGTGTGCGGTGGTCAGCGCACATCAGCTTCGAGAGGATCCTCTCAGCTCTCAACAGAAGAGGACCTTCTGCCTCATTGGTCTTTGACCACCTTCTGTTGCTTATTTCCCTTCGTAGGGCCCACCTTGCCTTTATTAAGCTCCTCATTTGGCCTTTTCTTCTTCAACTCGGGAATTGGCTTCAATCGAGGCCAGTGGGAAGCTGAGGAGGGGGAGGAGGAAGATTAGTTAAGGGTTGGGACTTATTGATTTTTTTAATGCGGATACTTTATTTCTCGCGTTCATAAGGTTCCTTAGACTTTTGATTTCCGCTTTCAAGGCCATTTTTTCTTCCTCCTTGTCTGAAGTGTCTTCCAAATGGGCAACCACAGGAACTGGGGCATGAACACTTGAGTGTCTATCTGGTTCTTCCTCGGCCTCTGATACTGAAATCACTTGTACTCCCTGTGGTTCCTATTTTCCAAAATGAAATTTATTAATTTCCTCTTTGAGCGAGGAACTAGAAGAGGCAACCCCTTCTCCAGAAGTTGCTACGTTAAGAGGAACCTACTGAATTGGGTGGGCGAGTAGGGGAAAACCTTGTGCAATCAGGTGTGCTACTGGTGGAAGATCGTAGGGAGCTAAAAAAATTGGGCCAAGACATGTTGATTCGAGCTATCGCTAGTCACCGCTCTTATGTGTTGCTGACCTCTTGAAATTTATCTAAAATGGGTTTGAAGTCCAAAATCAACGGACGGCCCAAAGTTGCCCATCTTTACTTACGAAAATTTCGGATCTCAGCAAGTAGTTAAGGCTACAACGTTAGTCAAGCTGATTCGATGAGCTACGTGCTTTCTATATGTTAACACCAAGAAGATCAAAGCACAATCAGAAAGTTAAAATCCATTATTACAAAAAAAAAAAAAAAAAAAAAAAAAAAAAAAAAGACAAAAAGAAGTAAAACAAGGCCGAGGCTAAAGAGCCTAAATCTATTGTTAGGAGACCTAAATCTAGGATGTCCTCCCTGGCTCTCCCTTTTGGGTTGGGCAATGAAGACCATCATGCCACGCCTTGAAGCAATCAGGTAGTCATCTTTTATCCCTTGTTAAATTTGGGGAGACACGAGATGAGCCTGACAATATCAGATTCGGATTTAAGGTAAAATCCCGCCCATTTTTGTTTGTGACACTCGTACATGTGGACCACGTCGTGCCAAGTGAGGCTCAAGCGTAAATGCTCATTCAGAGCATCAATACTACTTAGGATCCTAAAAAAGTTAGGTGCGCACTGGTGAGGGCATATCTTATGGTTACGAAGATAGTCCCTTATAATACTACCTATGGAGAGAGTCATTCCCCCTTCTATGAAAGCTATCATAGGGATTATGACTTCTCCCACTTCTCGATTGGTTGCTATTCTTCTGGGGAACAGTACCGCAAAGCAACCTCCTGCGATATGTGGTATTCTCTCTTAAAGATCTCTATCTTGGCTGGGCTATCCACTAAATGCTTAAATCTACCCATTTTAGACAAATAAAAAGGGAAAATACCACAACGACAACTGAGGAAATAAGAATTTGAGGGTCGAGGAGATTGGCCAAGGAGAAAAAGAAAGGTTAGGAGAAATCAAAACTTATGCAGACTGAGGTGAGTGATGATCCCTGAAACCTTTAGAAAAACTCTCAAAGATTTCTAAAGAAACAGGAATGGTGAGCTTAACGATTTAACAGGTCTTGTGAATTTGAATACTTTGAGATCGCTGGAGAGTTTGAGAGTTTGTAAGTAAAGGAAAAACGATTTCCTTCAAGGCTTTATATAGAGGGCAAATAGTGAGTGGGAGTTATCCCGCCAAACCCTTAGGAAAAATAGCAACCATCGGATTAATGCATCACCGTTAGATGCAAGGAACAAAACGCTGCTGGAGCAATTAATGGCGCTTCGTGGATTTCAAAACGTCAGTAGCAATGATGAAGCGCACAAAACTATACTCCCACACGTGTAAACTCAAAGATTTTGGTATTCCTAGCCCTTCATTTTTAGGCAAATCAAAAATGTAGAAAAATAAAATTTTGAAGTAATTGTGGGGTGAAGAGCCCAAATTTGTTTATTGGGCTTGGTTTTATCTGAGGACATGGCATTCCGAGGAGGAGTAAAGATTGGGAAAGGCCCCAAAGTTAAGAATCAATAAGGAAAGAATGGAGGAATATAGTCCGAGGGGAGCTCTTCTTGGATATAGTGTATAAGATCAAATTCGAATTACAATTTAGATAACCTTTAAGAATTTCCAGATAAGGATGAGCCTCATGACGTACAGGAACGGTAAGAATTCAAAAATATCTAAAGAAAAGCTGCTACACCGCATTAAATGGCTAGCTACCTTTCTGGCCCATTTATGTGGAAGGACCCCTGAAAGTGCATCTAGCTACCACACTCTCAGAAAGCCAAAGAAGGTGTTTGATGGGACATGACATAAGTGAAATTTAGATGATAAACAAGTGTAGATAAGATGATGGGAGAGGGACTATATATTGTGAGGAATATCCCATGAAAGAGGGGAGAAAAAAAAAAAAAAAAGAACTACTGTAGCACTCAAAACTGTTTAGCACTCAGTTCTATCGGTTTATTTTATAATCTATCTCTCGAACAACAATTTCATTAGTTTTAGTGTCTTCTTGTTGTCATCTTTTAAATCCATACTAGCTTTGTCAAATCCACAAAAGGCCCATTCTTTCACCCACTCTCTATAAATTTATTGTACTTGCTCATTGGCCTATATCCATACCTTTAGACTTGGGCTAAAATTGTGACCCTACAATAATAATATTAAAAATTAAAAAAATATTATTTAATTAATATTTAAATATAAAAAGGCTCAATTGTTGTCTTAGGCCCCAAAATATAAGGGTATGTAGCTAACCCGCCAAAATTGACCCGATTTAACCCAACCCACCAAGTTGGGTTGGTTTTTATGGGTTAGTGGGTTGGGTTGGGTTATGAGATTTTAAAAATTTTTTTTTTTTTAGTGGGTTAGGTTGGATTTAGGTCATAAGATTCACAAATCTACCTAGCTTGACCCAACCCCCCTATATTTAATATATATTTAAATTTTAAAAAATATAATTAAAAATATATTATAGAATTTTATTATTTACTTTTTTGCCCCTCTTCCTAAATAAAACTCAAATCTTAAGTTCTTCTCATATAGTTTGTGTTGGTTTAGTGTTATACTCAGGATTATTTGATTATAAATTTGCTCATATCTGTGGTGGAGTTGTTTTAATGCTCAATTTAATAATAGTAGTAGTAATTAAAAAAATTGTCCAACTTGATCCACGTGGGTTGGGTTGGATTTTTTTTTTTAACCCACTATAGTGGGTTGTGTTGAAAAGATCCCCTCAACTTGACCCATACACACTCCTATCGAAATATATTAAGCGGCTCTACACACTTATCCATGGGAACCGGCTCGTGCATTCTTGTCCATTGAAATCGGGCACTTCCCCATGATCTAGCATCACTAGCAATGCTCCTTTGTTAGACCTTTATCCAGGATCTTTTGTGTGAGCTATTTAGGCTTGCTTTGTTCCCTTTGTTGAAGGGACCTTGAACATCTTGTCACCTTCACCACACACCATCCTTTGTTTGGCCTAGCTATTTTCAAGATCGTTTGTGTGAGCCCTTTAGACTTACTTTGCCTTGCTAGGAAAGGACCTTGAACACATTGTCACCTTCGCTGCACACCAGCCTGAGCTCTGACATACCTAGACCCACCCATCCGACGCACCCATTTTGCCATGTCTACTCATTATATTCTCAATCCTCATAAAGTGTTTTTAAAGAAAGTATATCTATGGGTCCGTTTGGATCTAACTTATTTTGTTAAAACTGAAAACTAAAAATACTATAGCAAAATAATTTTTAAATGTTGAATAGTATCGTGGAACTCATTTTTAATGAACAAGTTGTTAAAAAGTGAGATTTGTGAGTCCCGTGAACAGTGAACAGGATCCACTGATGTACTGAAAAGTCAACAATATATGGCTACTGTTCATGAACAGTGCAGGAACAGTAGCCATGTCCCCTAAAATGAGTGCTGTAGAAGAGAAAAAAAAGAAAAAAAAAAAAGAAAAACGCTAACGCAACCGTAGAAAACGTGTATCCAAACCCACAACTACTAACTTATATGGACATCAGAGCCATTAGGATATTACCATACCGGTGTTTATATCCTTGTAAAAGTGTTCTAATTAGAGAAAGCATCTCCGTTGACTTAGGCATTAGAGCTATTAGGTTGATAGTACACGCTGGTGTTACTTCGAATATCATATGTTTCCCTTGTTATTTTGTTGATCAATGAACCATTTGCCGAATGATTCATCATTGATCACCATCATCAATGATCATTGTTCATGCGTAGTTGTAGATGTGCACTTGATAGCACGTGCCTTAGCGAGCGAGATTTTACTCGAATAGAATATTTCATAACAAGACAGTTTAATAAGACTACTCTCTCACAACTTACAACCATAGGACTCAACATTCTATGATAGAAAAATCTCAAACACCCTCACATAAAATACTTTCTGCATTCTGGACTATCTCAAACACCCTCACATAAAATACACTTTCTGCATTCTGGACTAATGTGACAGCAAAAATCTTCTTAAAAATGTAGAAATTAATTACGTGAAAATTGAATAATGGTGGGATTACCATTTTTATCCTAGTTTATTTACGTGGTAAATTATGAAAAATAAAGTTGTGGACCCATTACATATACCGCACTACACTGATGAGGAGAAAAAGATGAGGAGATGAGGTAGTTGTGCACGGAGAGAAGAGAGAGAAAAATTGGTGCGAATTTATATTAATAAAATAATAAATACAAGAGCTACAGTAACCGTGTATATATACACGGTTACTGTAGCTCATGGATAAATATAAATGATTATACCAGACTTTGGAAGCACTGATGTGGAGCAATTTTGAGCCAAAATGTGTAAAAATAGTAGTTTTTTCTATTATACATGAGTTTCCATCCACTGATGTGAATGCTCTTAGGCATTAGAGCTATTAGGTTGATAGTACACGCTGGTGTTACTTCGAATATCATATGTTTCCCTTGTTATTTTGTTGATCAATGAACCATTTGCCGAATGATTCATCATTGATCACTATCATCAATGATCATTGTTCATGCGTAGTTGTAGATGTGCACTTGATAGCACGTGCCTTAGCGAGCGAGATTTGACTCGAATAGAATATTTCATAACAAGACAGTTTAATAAGACTACTCTCTCACAACTTACAACCATAGGACTCACAACATTCTATGATAGAAAAATCTCAAACACCCTCACATAAAATACTTTCTGCATTCTGGACTATCTCAAACACCCTCACATAAAATACTTTCTGCATTCTGGACTAATGTGACAGCAAAAATCATCTTAAAAATGTAGAAATTAATTACGTGAAAATTGAATAATGGTGGGATTACCATTTTTATCCTAGTTTATTTACGTGGTAAATTATGAAAAATAAAGTTGTGGACCCATTACATATACCGCACTACCCATAACTCAATGCAAATCGTGGCAAAGTAATCTAGTCAAAAATCTCTTTGAAATGATGCAATGCCATTAAAGCTTGCACAGTGCCCTATGGATTCAGAACTCAGAAGCCTATACTGTCAAGGCCACTACCACTGCCACGATCATATAAGACTACAGCTTGAGAACCACTGGGTACGAATTTAGATTTGGTACAATATTTAAGATATTGTACTAATATATGTGATTAAAATTGAAAATATAAAAAATAAATTTTCAATTTTAATTATTAAATAAATAAAGTTGAAAAAAAAGTTAAAAGTTAAAAGTTAAAATTAAAAAATAGAACTGATAAAAATTACTGTGAATCGATGTAGTGTTATTGATCCCGGTGTAATACATACCTTTTCGAGTCATGTACAGTACAAACTACAGAGCAGTGAAGGGACAGGGCACAAATTTCTGAGAAGAAAGTTCGTTGCAGTCTGTACTGAATATTACAAGAACCAAATCAGCTTTTAACGTTATCACGTATTAATGACAATTGGACATTCCAATATACCATAGCAGGCGGTATCATTCTTAAGTTTTTTAAAATGACTTACTACTGAATACTTTAAAAACATGCGTTAAAACTACAAGCGATAAAATTGGACATGACTAGACTCGACAGGATATGATATAAAATTAGACAAGGTATGATTTAAAATTAGTAAATTATAGATTGGATTGAATGAATTTGTGTCATATTTAGCTTAATATAATTGATTCATTTAATAAATTAGCATGTAGTTCTTATTTATGCACGAAAATATTAACAATTGCGATGATAAGATGTTTATCTTGGTAGATTCAGTTTTCACATTAAGCATTATAAATGAAGGTAACTTAACACCAACATTTAAAAATCAAATTGGACATATAGCACAAAATTAAACTACAATTAGAAATTAATTTGATTCGATTTGAATTCTAAAATTGAACTTCAACTTAATATAATATATATGATTATATTTTTGTCTAGTTTTAATAAATTAACAAAATCTTAATCCAGACACACTAAAAACTATTAAAAAATAAAAACTAATAATTGAGCTTGGAATCTTCTTAGAGGCGCCAATGAAGCGCTAATGTATGAGAGTGTGAAGTAAGAAAGAGTGTGATTGAACATTATGTTTGAACCCATTCTTGCTCTGAGAAATCCATAAGAATGAGGAGAGGGTAGTGTGTGGATTTAGTTAGTAGAGATTGAGAGAGTAGGAGACATGAGATGACAACATGGAATTAGGAGGAGATGATGTTTTACTGTTATAGTCTTTCTAGTTGAACTCCTTGGTTCTAGTTGTGGGATTAGAAGAACTCCAGACTTTATTGAGATCACTCATAAAAATGTGTAAGTGAGATGTTCTTGCTTGGGTCAATGAATATTATCATTGTGGTTTTTTTGGCTTCTGTGTTAAATGTTAATGCATTATTTATTTGGGCACAAAAATTAAAAAATTTAGATAAGATACATGACACAAAATTTAGATAAAATCTAATTAGATTTTTTTTTTTTTTTAGTTTTGGTTAGGAAAAGTGGCGCAAAATTGAGAATCCAATTGAAATCTAATTAGATTTTCTCTCAACTTCACCTATTATTATATATATAGATGAGTTAGATTATTAGTTTAAAAAAAGGTTCTTTTATTAGTTAGTTTTGGCTTCCCCAACATGTGTTGTACAAAAGAAAAATAATTTATTTATTTAGTCAACTAGTTTTCTAAGTTTCTATCTTTTAGAAATTATGTTACTTGTGTACTAATCTTTAGAGCAAAATCAGATATATTTCTAGGCTAGATGCGATTACAATAAAATGTAAAAGATCTCTTTTATTTATGACATAAACTTAATTGAGTAATGCTATAGTCACAAATTATTTTATAACATTTTTACAAAATGTTGATGTGGCCAACATCTTATTAGTTTTCATTTAAGCACACCATTAATATCACATTTTTATTTATCATTAATCATTTATCACATCAACACAGTTTGTAAAATATTTTATAAAATAGTTTGTATTTCTAGCATTATTTAACTTAATTATTAATTTTACATATCAAAAGATGTAGAAAAATAAAATTTTAAGTAATAATAATAATTTTAAAAATTTTAAAAAATATTATTTAATTAATATTTAAATATAAAAAGGCTCAGTTGTTGTCTTAGGCCCCAAAATATAAGGGCATGTAGCCAACCCGCCAAAATTGACCTGATCCAACCCAACCCACAAAGTTGGGTCAGTTTTTAGGGGTTCGTGGGTTGGGTTGGGTTGTGAATAATTTTTTTTTAGTGGGTTAGGTTGGGTTTAGGTCATAAGATTCACAAATCTACCTAGCCTGACCCAACTCACCTATATTTTATATATATTTAAATTTTAAAAAATATAATTAAAAATATATTATATAATTTTGTTATTTACTTTTTTGCCCCTCTTCCTAAATAAAACTCAAACCTTAAGTTCTTTTCATATAGTTTGTGTTGGTTTAGTGTTATACTTAGGATTATTTGATTATAAATTTGCTCTTATTTGTGGTGGAGTTGTTTTAATGCTCAATTTAATAATAGTAGTAGTAATTAAAAAAAATTGTCCAACCTGATCCACGTGGGTTGGGTTGGATTTTTTTTTTTTAACCCACTATGGTGGGTTGGATTGAAAAAATCCTCTCAACTTGACCCATGCACACTCTTATCGAAATATATTAAGCGGCTCTACACACTTATCCATGGGAACCGGCTCGTGCATTCTTGTCCATTGAAACCGGGCACTTCCCCATGATCTAGCATCACTAGCCACGCTCCTTTGTTAGGCCTTTATCCAGGATCTTTTGTGTGAGCTATTTAGGCTTGCTTTGTTCCCTTTGTTGAAGGGACCTTGAACGTCTTGTCACCTTCACCACACACCATCATTTGTTTGGCCTAACTATTTTCAAGATTGTTTGTGTGAGCCCTTTAGACTTGGTTTGCCTTGCCAGGAAAGGACCTTGAACACATTGTCACCTTCGCTGCACACCAGCTTGAACTCTAATATACCTAGACCCACCCATCTAACCCACCCGTTTTGCCATGTCTACTCATTGTATTCTCAATCCTCATAAAGTGTTTTTAAAGAAAGTATATATACTGACTTATATGGACATCAGAGCCATTAGGATATTACCATACCGGTGTTTATATCCTTGTAAAAGTGTTCAAATTAGAGAAAGCATCTCCGTTGACTTAGGCATTAGAGCTATTAGGTTGGTAGTACACGCTGGTGTTACTTCGAATATCATATGTTTCCCTAGTTATTTTGTTGGTCAATGAACCATTTGCCGAGTGATTCATCAATGATCACCATCATCAATGATCATTGTTCATGCGTAGTTGTAGATGTGCAATTGATAGCACGTGCCTTAGTGAGCGAGATTTTTCTCGAATAGAATATTTCATAACAAGACAGTTTAATAAGACTACTCTCTCACAACTTACAACCATAGGACTCACAACATTCTATGATAGAAAAATCTCAGACACCCTCACATAAAATACTTTCTGCATTCTGGACTAATGTGACAGCAAAAATCTTCTTAAAAATGTAGAAATTAATTACGTGAAAAATGAGTAATTGTAAGATTACAATTTTCATCCTAACTTATTTAACTTATTTATAGGGGCGTAGCCAGGAATAAATACATGGGGGGGCCGGGTTGTAACATAAATATACTAAACGCCAAAAGAAAAACAATCACACGCACAAGACAGTATTTACATAGTTCGGCAATTTGCCTACGTCCACAGAGTTGCAGGGATTTCACTATTATCAAAGAAAATTACAATGTGCTGCTACAGTGTTTTTTTTTTTTCTCAAAAACAACAAGAAGACAAAACCTTAATCACAAAAAAAAGGCTTTTATATCCTGCGCAAAGGATTCACAATGGGCTACAAAACGGGCCAAAAATTTTTTGCCTACCCAAGCCTCCACTCCATGGACTAAGCCTCAGTAAATCTCCCATTAGAAACTACGCAACATTATTCAGGTCAGGTCGGGTCATCAACCGGATCAAATCATGCCTGACGACGATTTTTCATGGAATAAAATTCATCCATTATCATCTCTATAGTGAAATTCCCTACAATTTCCTTCTCTATATAAATTATCATATTATCTGCCAAAAACTCATCCTCCATTCTATTGCGAAGTCTTGTTTTTAACAACTTCATATCTGAGAAAGCTCGTTCTGTAGTTGCTGTAGAAACTGGAAGGGTCAACACAAGACGAATAAGTCTATCAATCAAAAAATAGACATTAGACTTTCCTGAAATTTTTAATCCCCTACATAGCTCGGAAATTGTACTCATATTCTGAAAATCTGGATGTTTTATCACATCAAGCTCATAATGTTGCAATTGAGACTCCAAAAGTTCTTGTTCATGTTCAGTAAAATCTTGAGGATAATATTTCTTAACTAAATTGTGAAAAACAATTGTTCACTAGCATGCAGGGCTGACAATTTCCAAGACAGAACAGATTTTAAGTTACTATTCAAAATTCTACCGACAGATTAACTAGAGTTCACTTTATCTAACTCAGGTTACTTTTGAAGATTCTATCGACAGATTAACTGAGTTCACTTGACCCAACTCAAGTTATTTTGAAGGCTTACCATGTTCACTCATCTATAAAAAGGATAGGCTCCAAGACAGAAGATAGGTTCAAATTTCAGGTCCAAAATTTAGTCCAAAATTCCTAAAGCCTTTAGATAGCCTTGTAATACCCTTCCCTCTCAAAAAGATTTCTATAACTTCCTCTTTTGTAATCTTGTAACCTTTCAGACCATGTTTTATTTTCAAGCTGTATCAAAGACAGTTTGTTTTCAAGTTTAATCAAACACAGAAGTATATTTCAAGTAAGATTTTATAGTTTCTGTTTTCATATTCCATACTCTGTTTTAAACTATTTTGGATATATCTATTTTGCTATTTTCTTCTTTGTCATTATATTTATCATTGTTTATGCTTCTATATTATTGTTGTGCTCTCTCCTGGTAGTAAGGCTTTTCCTTAGCAAAAAAAAAAAAAAAAAAGATTGTTCCCATTTTTTTTTGGGAAAGATTTGTTCCAAATTTAAACAAAAAAAATTAATATTTTTTTTTGTTTAAAAGCAATATCTTTCAATAGTAAGGGTTGTTTCTTCGTCTCGGATCAATCACTCTGGGCTGGCAATATATTTGAAGATGTTAAATGCCTTATGCGTGGAATGCAAGTGGCACCTGTCAATAGTGTTAAGAGGGAGAGGGGGAAGAGGTAGCACATGTACTAGCTAGACATCCCCTCCCCCAGCTGTTGCTGCTCTGTACCATGACACTATTAATATTCAATGAATAATACATCACCGAGTTGGCCTCCAAAAAAAAAAAAAAAAAAAGCAATGACAGAGACACAACAAATGCTTTTTCATTCAATGCTTATCCCAATCTATCTAGCTTTTGACTATTTTTACACGTAAAAAAAAAAAAAGGTTCTTTTATTAGTTAGTTTTGGCTTCCCCAACATGTTTGTACAAAAGAAAAATAATTTATTTATTTAGTCAACTAATTTTCTAAGTTTCTATCTTTTAAAATTATGTTACTTGTGTACTAATCTTTAAGCAAAATCAGATATATTTCTAGGCTAGATGCGATTACAATAAATATAAAAGATCTCTTTATTTATGATAAACTTAATTGAGTAATAGCTAATAGTCACAAATTATTTTAAAATTTTTACAAAATTTGATTTGGCCAACATTTATTAGTTTTCATTTAACCACCATTAATTCACATTTTTATTTATATTAATCATACACATACACAGTTGTAAAATATTTTATAAAATAGTTTGTATTTCTAGCATTATTTAACTTAATTATTAATTTTACATATCAAAAGATGAGAAAAATAAATTTTAAGTATATAATAATATTAAAAATTTAAAAAATATTATTTAATTAATATTTAAAATTAAAAAGGCTCAGTTGTTGTCTTAGGCCCCAAAATATAAGGGCATGTAGCCAACCCGCCAAAATTGACCTGATCCAACCCAACCCACAAAGTTGGGTCAGTTTTTAGGGGTTCGTGGGTTGGGTTGGGTTGTGAATAATTTTTTTTTAGTGGGTTAGGTTGGGTTTAGGTCATAAGATTCACAAATCTACCTAGCCTGACCCAACTCACCTATATTTTATATATATTTAAATTTTAAAAAATATAATTAAAAATATATTATATAATTTTGTTATTTACTTTTTTGCCCCTCTTCCTAAATAAAACTCAAACCTTAAGTTCTTTTCATATAGTTTGTGTTGGTTTAGTGTTATACTTAGGATTATTTGATTATAAATTTGCTCTTATTTGTGGTGGAGTTGTTTTAATGCTCAATTTAATAATAGTAGTAGTAATTAAAAAAAATTGTCCAACCTGATCCACGTGGGTTGGGTTGGATTTTTTTTTTTTAACCCACTATGGTGGGTTGGATTGAAAAAATCCTCTCAACTTGACCCATGCACACTCTTATCGAAATATATTAAGCGGCTCTACACACTTATCCATGGGAACCGGCTCGTGCATTCTTGTCCATTGAAACCGGGCACTTCCCCATGATCTAGCATCACTAGCCACGCTCCTTTGTTAGGCCTTTATCCAGGATCTTTTGTGTGAGCTATTTAGGCTTGCTTTGTTCCCTTTGTTGAAGGGACCTTGAACGTCTTGTCACCTTCACCACACACCATCATTTGTTTGGCCTAACTATTTTCAAGATTGTTTGTGTGAGCCCTTTAGACTTGGTTTGCCTTGCCAGGAAAGGACCTTGAACACATTGTCACCTTCGCTGCACACCAGCTTGAACTCTAATATACCTAGACCCACCCATCTAACCCACCCGTTTTGCCATGTCTACTCATTGTATTCTCAATCCTCATAAAGTGTTTTTAAAGAAAGTATATATACTGACTTATATGGACATCAGAGCCATTAGGATATTACCATACCGGTGTTTATATCCTTGTAAAAGTGTTCAAATTAGAGAAAGCATCTCCGTTGACTTAGGCATTAGAGCTATTAGGTTGGTAGTACACGCTGGTGTTACTTCGAATATCATATGTTTCCCTAGTTATTTTGTTGGTCAATGAACCATTTGCCGAGTGATTCATCAATGATCACCATCATCAATGATCATTGTTCATGCGTAGTTGTAGATGTGCAATTGATAGCACGTGCCTTAGTGAGCGAGATTTTTCTCGAATAGAATATTTCATAACAAGACAGTTTAATAAGACTACTCTCTCACAACTTACAACCATAGGACTCACAACATTCTATGATAGAAAAATCTCAGACACCCTCACATAAAATACTTTCTGCATTCTGGACTAATGTGACAGCAAAAATCTTCTTAAAAATGTAGAAATTAATTACATGAAAAATGAGTAATTGTAAGATTACAATTTTCATCCTAACTTATTTAACTTATTTACAGGGGCGTAGCCAGGAATAAATACATGGGGGGCCGGGTTGTAACATAAATATACTAAACGCCAAAAGAAAACAATCACACGCACAAGACAGTATTTACGTAGTTCGGCAATTTGCCTACGTCCACAGAGTTGCAGGGATTTCACTATTATCAAAGAAAATTACAATGTGCTGCTACAGTGTTTTTTTTTTCTCAAAAACAACAAGAAGACAAAACCCTAATCACAAAAAAAAGGCTTTTATATCCTGCGCACAGGATTCACAATGGGCTACAAAATGGGCCAAAAAATTTTTGTCTACCCAAGCCTCCGCTCCATGGACTAAGCCTCAGTAAATCTCCCATTAAAAACCACGCAACATTATTTAGGTCAGGTCGGGTCATCAACCGGATCAAATCATGCCTGACGACGATTTTTCATGGAATAAAATTCATCCATTATCATCTCTATAGTGAAATTCCCTGCAATTTCCTTCTCTATATAAACTATCATATTATCTGCCAAAAACTCATCCTCCATTCTATTGCGAAGTCTTGTTTTTAACAACTTCATATCTGAGAAAGCTCGTTCTGTAGTTGCTGTAGAAACTGGAAGGGTCAACACAAGACGAATAAGTCTATCAATCAAAAAATAGACATTAGACTTTCCTGAAATTTTTAATCCCCTACATAGCTCGGAAATTGTACTCATATTCTGAAAATCTGGATGTTTTATCACATCAAGCTCATAATGTTGCAATTGAGACTCCAAAAGTTCTTGTTCATGTTCAGTAAAATCTTGAGGATAATATTTCTTAACTAAATTGCATATATGAACAATTTTGAATAATCTAAAAGCATCTTTGGGATTTAAAGCTGAACTAAGAATGACAAGTTCCGTTGTTA